>NW_027189140.1:2631974-2795930 GCF_040958095.1 Procambarus clarkii
GGACCTCTGTTGTTTATAATATATATAAATGATTTAGATTCAGGTTTGAGTAGCAACATTTGCAAATTTGCCGATGATACAAAAATCGGTAAGGAAATAAACACGAAAGAAGACTCACTATCACATCAAGTCGATCTAAATAGGGTTTTGAAATGGTCAAGAGATTCGCAGATGCAGTTTAATGCTGATAAATGTAAATTTCTGAGGCTAGGTAATGATGATAGAGTTACAAGATACGAGATAGATGGGGTTGAGACTGCGAAGTCGGATTGCGAAAGGGATCTGGGAGTTATGATTAGTAAGAATTTAAAACCAAAAGATCAATGCATAAATGTTCATAATAAGGTAACTAGGACACTGGGTTTTATTAACTGAAGTGTTAGTAACAAGACACCTGGAGTTGTTCTTCAGCTATATCTGGCTCTGGTTAGGCCCTATTAAGATTATGCAGTTCAGTTTTGGTCGCCATAGTATAGAATGGATATAAATTCACTTGAAGGTGTTCAGCATAGGATGACAAAGTTAATTCCCAAAATTAGAAACCTATCATATGAAGAAAGATTAACAAAGCTTAAATTGCATTCACTGGAAAGGCGAAGAGTTAGGGGTGACATGATAGAGGTTTACAAGTGGATGAATGGACATAACAAAGAGGATATTAATAGAGTATTAAAAGTATCAACACAAGACAGAACACAAAACAATGGGTATAAATTGGACAAGTTTAGATTTAGGAAAGACTTTGGTAAATACTGGTTCGGTACCTTTAGAACAAAAGAACACAGGTAACTGCAGAAGGCTTATTGGCCCATACTAGGTAACTCCTATTTATAACCACCCAATCACACTCATATTCATGTCCAATCCACGCTTGAAACAATCGAGGGACCCCACCTCCACCACGTTACACGGTAATTGGATCCAGAGTTAGAGTTACATTCCAGCATTATTTTGAGCATGATCTGTTTTGCAGTCGCACTTCCCTTACTGCTGCAGTTTCCCCCTTGGCCCGTTGCCGCTAATTTTGTATCTTCGGCAGCGACCGAAGATACTCTCCACTCCCTTGTTGGCTCCCAGGTTCTATATGGTCCTTAATTGTCTTGCAGTTGGACTTCTACTGATAACCGAAGTTTTCCCTGGTGGCCAGTTGCCACTATTTATTTATCTTTGGCAGATGTTGATACACCAGTTGCCAATGTCCAGCTGCTGATGTTCAGAGGCAGGATTTTACAGTTTACATTTGGCAACTGTTGTTTGTTAAGCCCTTATTTTGCCCTTGTTGACCACTAGTGTTCGTGTTGTGCATGCTACGTTATTGTTGGTTTGTTAAGGTTAGGGTTTCCCTGCTTACTTCCTCCTCCCCAGTGTGGGACATTTACTTATTTATCTATTTATACAGTTCCTACTGTATCATACTACTACTTATTTAAGTTCTTTATTATTAGGTCCGGGTTTTAGTCGCCTTACTTCTACCCTCCTCTGCTTTACTTGTTATCGTTTTCTCTGGCATTTTTCGCCATGCCCTCGGTCGGCCCGTACTAAGCCCATTAGCTGGGCCAGTCCGTTACGCCCTTAGCCGGGACCCCTGTGGAGCCCTTAGCTAGGCGGGCCCGCCCTGTTAGCCACCTAATGGTCCTGCGACCTAGTACTTTGGAAGGAGTATTTTGTGCTTTTCCCTATCCTTCTAGTGCTTATGTCTCTCTTTTACATTTTCTTAGTGAAAACTTCGTTATATTTGTAAGGTGCTATTTATTGCTTGTGAATGTATGTGTGTGTGAGTGTATATGTATGTGTATATATGTATATATATATATATATATATATATATATATATATATATATATATATATATATATATATATATATATATATATGTGTATGTATATATTCATTAGTTGCTATACTAATTTATAGTACTGTCATTCAATTTTTATTTCCATCTCGTCCGTAGTAATTTATTATGAGTCTGGGAGTTGGTTTACTATTTTCGTCCTTATTTCTGTTATTTTACTATATTAATTACATTAATTATTTTACATTTACGGATCCCTAGCCTTCCTGGTGTCCATTTCTCTTTGCCTCAGATCCCCAGATCTTGAAGTTCTTGGGGTACTGCTGCTCGCAGAATGCTCATTGACACTCACACTAAACTCATTTACGCCTCTTAAGGCAGTTTCTTAGGCTAACTATTCAGCTCTTAACATGCTTTTCGGAGGCCAACATACAATGGAGATCACTGTAACGGACTCGGTTACCATCTTTAAAATTCATGTCACTCTGGACGCAAGCATGTTGCAGTTACGCCTTAAGACCTGTTCTTATATTTGATTTATGGTATTATTTATATATTGATTTGATATTACATACATAGTGGTCATATAAATATTGATCATGTTGGGCTGTTCTATTGTTTTATATTATTCTATTGGATTATTTTGAAATGAATTATTACTTGCTAGATCCCTCCCCCTGGATTAACTTCTGCCCTTGACCCAGATACGGTAACTGGTTCCCCCCCCCCCAACCATTTTTACTTGTCTGGGTTTTTTCCCGCTAAAGTTCTGCTCGGTTTGATAGTTACCTTACTTCGCTACAGACTAGTTTCCTGGAAGATCTTTTTTCTCTTCCTTTCCCCTCTAGTCACTCCTATCCCCTGTGCCAGTGTTCCTTTTCAGAGTTTCCGCAGGGTATCACCCTGGCTTTATCCATTAATGACACTTGCCCAGTTCGCTTCCGGAAATGTTCCCCTTCTCTTAGAAACTAATTCCAGCAGTACCCTTAAGGGGTAGGTTCTGTGGGAACCGACCTGTGAGATTTATATTTATTTAATTTATATGAATTTATATTTACGTTAATTTATATACTTCGATAGCAATTTGTATAATGTTAAGTGGACTGTATTTCTGCAATAATCTCATAATCTCACAAATCGATCCTCTACACATTAGGGGGGGTTTATTAGTTTATATATATGCAGCCAATCAAACTACAGAATTAACTACATACATTGAAGAGGTTCCTTATCTTATAGTACAGCAGGTTAGTCCACCAGGTATAACTAGGGTGTAGACACCAAATTATCCTCTTTGAGGTAGCTTCCATATCACCCAGTAACTGGTGCACAAAATCTTCCTCGTCTTGACCTGTCAAAAGTGCGCTAGCTGTGAAGCCAGAATCCTATATATGACAAGCTATATCAGAGAAACCACTATACAGTACATGGAACAATAAAGACCTGGCTTAATTACCTTTAGTATGAGGCGATTTCGCGTTCTAACCGGCTAACCCTACCCAATGACATTAATGGCCACTAATGATAGATAATGGGTTTCGGAAAGAACACTTAACTTGAATTTGTAGACAGCGTGTTGATAATGGTACACCTTTGGTTTCCATAACACTACGTCCAAGTAAAATTAACAGGAGCCGAATTTGCTCCCGTGTGAGCCTCTGGTCTCGTATAAAACAATGGCTGCCCTCCTTCCTCCCTCTGACGCCTGGCTTACATTGTCCACATGTCAGAAAGTGATAGAAGGGTCACATTTACTCTACTTTAATATTGATAATTAAGTTAATTTATATAAGATGTTTTTATGATGGTAAAGTCCAAAGACTAATGTATTTAAGAATAATTCCCACCATAATAGGTGGTGAATTATAATAGTGTGTGATGATGATATCCCGTTTTCTATAGACGGTAATTCCACTACAAGTTACGTTTTCTATGGGTAACTTGCTTATACAATACAGCTATTATCTGTATGATATATTAAATGGTGTCGGATTTTCCGACATAATTCCCCAGGGGGCTGCTCACGGGTCGAAGTCCTACTTAGAACAGACGAACACCGATACTCCTCCTTCGAATTATTAGATTAATTTGATGCTAGTAGTTAGTAATCACACATTTGTGTGTCTGTTCGTACAGGACGGATGTCCCGTACTAGAGTTGCAGGGGTTAGAAGTCTAATGCGATTTCATTTCCCTGTCAACTCTTGAAAGGCTAATATTCAAGCCTTATTACATATTATTTAACCCAGAAGACTGGATGTGATCAAGTACTACAGTCAAGTATGATTCAGGGACTGCAGTGAGATCAGTGACATTAGATATAACTTGAAGTTTGTTCAGGTAACTGGTCACTGATATATAAACACTGAGGCCCATGGAATACATCTTGATTAAATAATAAATGTATCAAATCAGTCATCAGATTTATTGGGGTTTAATTTAGTTAATTGATTCAGAAGTTTGAATAGCTCATCATTAAAGTAAAGTATGGTTCTGAGACTGCAGTGGGTTCAGTGACATTGGTCGCAGCGACTTGTAGCTGTTTTAGGCTACTGTTCACTGATTTGCCACTGAGGCCTCATGAACTCATCTCCAGCTTTAAATGATGATACTAACATCAACCTCTGTTACTATAGTCAGCTGTAATCTCCTTAGTATAATGCAACTGGAGAAATATAATCAGCTGACAAATTTAGATTTCTACTGGTATTGTTTATCTGCAGGCATAGGTCTCCTCAGGCTTGATACTGGGCCTGAGAGTAATTTACCTCCTGCAGAGTTTAACATGGTTATACCCTGATATTTAGTAGGGCTACCGATGAATCGATGGCAATAGTCTGTCCCTACAAGGAGATCGAGTCGGTGAGGTGATCAGACTTAATATTATCTGCCAATTTTATTCCTCTATTTCTCAGGAATTTGGCTGTTGCTCTCAGACCTTGAACTTGTAGGTCTACTGGTATTTTGTCCACCACAATGGCTTGTACTCTACAGACGTACCTGCCTAAACGTACTGATGGTTGTACCACCTGGTAGACTTGAGGTCCTGCATCTGTTACAAACCCTGAGAAGTTGAATGACATCTGGGCTACAGGCCTTAATTGTAATTCATCTGCCAACTTTTTAGTGATATATGTTCTCTGGGATCCTTGGTCAAACAACCCACGGGTATGGACCTTGGCCCTCTTATTCAGGATGGTAATTTGGGCAGTAGGCAAAGTCGTATTACCTTTAGACTTTGCCGATTGGACACTCTTTGTTGGTTGCACCTTGCAGTACTGTACTGAGGTGGGAATGCTATCTTCCACCTTGGGGTTTGGAGACGTTGTTTTGGTGTCTCTGCATAATGCTGCATGGTGCTGACCTTTGTTACACCTATTACAGGTGTGTAATTGGGTATCACAGTCCTTGATGTTATGTTTCCTGAGGCACCTCGTGCAATGTTGCAAATCTTTGAGTCGCTCAACACGGGCGTCACTATCAGAAAATTAGAGCAGTGGTACATTGAATGTTTCTCATTGCAGAACAAACATGTTCCATAGCTTCCTGTACCCTTTGGTGTCATGTTCTTGGGTGACACAGTAACTATAGGCTTGGAGGGTCCCACTGCATATACGCCCACACTGCCACTGTTCCACTTTGGTGTTGAATTATATTGTCTAGATTGATTTGGAGTACCTTTGGTACTCTGTGGTTTACTATTATTGGTTTCTGAGGGTTTACTTGGTGGTTTTAATTTGTCATGTGTTCGTAATTGATGAACTACTGACTTTAAACCTTCAGATATTTCATTCATGGATAAGATGCTTTTATTGTAATGAGCACTCATTTGTCTCAATATGTCCCTAGGTATTTTCTCCTGGACAATTATTTTCAAGACCCACTCAGCCCCGTTTGTATCTGCTGTCAGGCTGAGGGCATTGATCAATGATTCTACCTCCAGCTTGAAGACTTGGAGTGAATCAGCTGAAGCCTCCGGTGGGGGTAAATGCAACAGCTCATGAACTAAATGTGATGTTCTTACTTCTGGATCAGCATAATTATCTTTGAGGAGTTTTACTGCCAGATCATAGCCGTCATTAGTTAATCTCAGATGGGATACTACTGTTTTAGCCTCACCTGATAATTGGCCTTGCAAATAAGAGAATTTACTACTCTTTGGTAAAGATTGTTTTGAGTCTACAAGGTCAACGAATTTGTTCCAAAATTCGTCCCAATCTTCCTCATCTTTTCCTGAGAAAGTGGGTAATTAATTGGAGGGAGTCGAGCTTCTGCTTGACTCGTATTAGATGCAACTGTTGTTGTTGTTGCTGTTGCCTTGTTCTGGGCAATTAATTTGACATAAGGCTGTAACGTGGCCTGAGTGTGATCTTCATAATTCGCAAGATCAACCATAATGTCGTCTATTTCTGTTTCTGATAAATTAGTGTTGGCAAGTTCAGCCACATATGTTGCTATTTGACATTTGATTTGCTCAAATTTACCTGCAGCTGCTTGATAATAGCTTTCCAGGTCAGCATAATCAACTTGAGATTGTTGTGACAAATCTTCACATTTCTTAATCTGTCTTGTTAAGTGGCCTTTAAGACCTGCAAGGGTTCTTTTCATTCTCCCTGCATTATCCATACTGGCTAGTTGGTGAAGCCTTGTGGGACTTGTACTTGGGCTGCTCATAATACTGAACAAGCTCTAATGGTAGCCTAGGGTAAATTCTGAACTCGCTAGGCAATAATCCTACCTCTACTAGAGGTTAGCACTTAAAATTAATACACATTATATATATACAATCATACACACTAATGATTTGAGTGATAAACCAGTGTCACTGGAAGTACCTTTAGGTTAGCTCTTCTATATCACCCTAGGATGGTAGAGACACTAATTAATCACTCAAAGGTGTAATGATCATAAGTAAATTATTATATATACAACTCAATTCGAGTTGATAATAATTACACCCAAAATAGGGTCTGGACCATTCATTAATGGTGTTAGGTTGTTCAATATAGTACAACTGACTATGGTAATAATGGGACTAGGATGAGCAATAATAGTTCAACTAGTCAAATCCTATCCTGTTGTGGGTTGGCAATTAGTAAATATTATACTATGATCACTAGTGCAATATATATTAAATAATTCTCTATTTGGAGAAATAATATACACAATTATTGATAATAGCCTCTTAATTGCCTCTATGAAACTTCTAATACTATCTAGAAGTATTAAATATTATTAGTGACCTCGCGAAATAAACTCCACAAAATTCGTAGATAATCTCTCGCGAAATGTAACACCACGAAATCCGTGAACAATCTCGCGACAAGTCACTAATTTGGCTGGCTTCTATATTAGCGCTGTCATTTCACAGAATAACACTCCACCAAATCTGTGGGTGTGCATGAAACCGCTGACGAAGCTGATCTGGGCTGAGGGAGGCTCCTGAGCTCCCACGAGGCTTCGCCGCTGTCTTTGACTGGCTTTGTTTAAATCACACTGCACTAGTATATTTAATGAATCCACTGGTTAACTGGTTCATCCGGTACTAAGATGACCAAATGTGGGTTCAAAGGATCAAATAATCCGTCATCCGGTTCGAAGATGACCAATAATGTGGGAACCGACCTGTGAGATTTATATTTATTTAATTTATATGAATTTATATTTACGTTAATTTATATACTTCGATAGCAATTTGTATAATGTTAAGTGGACTGTATTTCTGCAATAATCTCATAATCTCACAAATCGATCCTCTACACATTAGGGGGGGTTTATTAGTTTATATATATGCAGCCAATCAAACTACAGAATTAACTACATACATTGAAGAGGTTCCTTATCTTATAGTACAGCAGGTTAGTCCACCAGGTATAACTAGGGTGTAGACACCAAATTATCCTCTTTGAGGTAGCTTCCATATCACCCAGTAACTGGTGCACAAAATCTTCCTCGTCTTGACCTGTCAAAAGTGCGCTAGCTGTGAAGCCAGAATCCTATATATGACAAGCTATATCAGAGAAACCACTATACAGTACATGGAACAATAAAGACCTGGCTTAATTACCTTTAGTATGAGGCGATTTCGCGTTCTAACCGGCTAACCCTACCCAATGACATTAATGGCCACTAATGATAGATAATGGGTTTCAGAAAGAACACTTAACTTGAATTTGTAGACAGCGTGTTGATAATGGTACACCTTTGGTTTCCATAACACTACGTCCAAGTAAAATTAACAGGAGCCGAATTTGCTCCCGTGTGAGCCTCTGGTCTCGTATAAAACAATGGCTGCCCTCCTTCCTCCCTCTGACGCCTGGCTTACATTGTCCACATGTCAGAAAGTGATAGAAGGGTCACATTTACTCTACTTTAATATTGATAATTAAGTTAATTTATATAAGATGTTTTTATGATGGTAAAGTCCAAAGACTAATGTATTTAAGAATAATTCCCACCATAATAGGTGGTGAATTATAATAGTGTGTGATGATGATATCCCGTTTTCTATAGACGGTAATTCCAATACAAGTTACGTTTTCTATGGGTAACTTGCTTATACAATACAGCTATTATCTGTATGATATATTAAATGGTGTCGGATTTTCCGACAGGTTCCTTGCCCGTCACGTTCATACTGCATGCCCGTTTCTACCCACCCTTACTGCCTTAATACTCCCAGAACCGACTACGGAAGGCGCACAAGGTACACCATTGATGAACAAGGAAAAGGGATGTAGCCCGAGGGCAGACTACTGCACCCATGAGGTCGACACAATCCTAGTTACAGCGGCCAGCCGCCGCGTTTGCCCTTCGGGGTTGGGGGTTCCGCGCCGCTGGCCCTCGCGGGATTGGGGGTGCTCCGCCGGAACCCCTAAAGTGATAAGCCTGCAGATAGCTAAGAAATATTCCCATGAATTGTAATTAGTGTAATTAAATTAATGCAACTTTCATTTACTACCTATGGATGTAGTTATTAATTGTAATTGATTTCTACTTTATCATTAAGGATTATTCATTATAATTATTCCTTAATACTTTATTGTTATGCACTAGTCAATAATTATTTATCATTCATCCTAATTAGCTATTTGATTCATTAAAAATAATTGCTTATCATTATACAATTTGTTATTATTATTATTTATTATATAATAATAATTAATTTATTAATTTATTATATATTAATTTATTATTTACCATTATAAAATAAACAAGTCCCCAATCTGAGCACGTTTTCTTCCAACTTCAGAAAATAACTTTCTGGCATCAAAGTGCTAGGAGTTCTTGCCTACCGGGGACCACGAGCCAGAACCTGGCCCCGTCAGAGAGGCACGAGGAGCAATGGCCTATAGAAACTCCCTTGTGGTTGGGAGCATTCTATGTCTGCCATCGACTGGGATAAGCACCCAGAAAGGTAGGCGCCCCAAAATAAACCCCTATTCTGGTGAAAATATTGCTACCGAAAGCCGAACGAGTGGACAGAACTCCCCAAACAAAATTATAAAACTAGCATGACGTCACCGCGCCACCGTCTGCACAACCCCCCCCCCCCAACCCGGGAGGGGGAAGGGGGAGCCCCAGACCTTCCACGCCGGCTATCCAACTGGCAGTCTTACCTGGGACGCGGTCGGGTCAAGATACCTGCTCCGCACCTTCCCCCTCCCCTCCCCCCATGCTGGGTACTGAGATGGAGACTCAGTCACCAGAAGAACTGGCTACTTCCCACGGCGTTATTAACATGGACTCTGAAAGCAGCCAGTCAGACGAGGAGGGTGTGTATCCGTGGTGTAGTGGTAAGACACTCCCTGGCGTTCCGCGAGCGCTATGTCATGGGTTCGTATCCTGGCCGGGGAGGATTTACTGGGCGCAATTCCTTAACTGTAGCCTCTGTTTAACGCAACAGTAAAATGTGTTCTTGGATGAAAAAACGATTCTTCGCGGCAGGGGATCGTATTCCAGGGACCTGCCCGAAACGCTACGCGTACTAGTGGCTGTACAAGAATGTAACAACTCTTGTATATATCTCAAAAAAAAAAAAATCTCAAAAAAAAGAAGTTCTGACAAGGAATAAGAAGAAACGCAGAAGACAGGATGCAAGGCGTAGTGTGGACAGTAATACACTTAACGGAAACGACAAGAGAATGAAGAACGACGCCGAGACTGATGCAGACAAACGGACGGAACGATGTAAGGAAGGTGAGGGTCAGCGGAGATGGAGGCTTCTCTTCCCTGCCTCATGCACGCTGGCCTATCATCAGAAGCTGCTGTGGACCGTCACACTTGGAAGAGAACACCGCAAGTTGGAGCCCCTGCTGAAGGAAGGTGTAAACAGACCTTACTTAACGGTAGGTTCTATGGAGGCAGTGAAGTTTCTTAGCCAGCAAGGATATGATGGAATTGTTATGGCAATACCGGAGGGGAACGAGAAGCTGACGAAGGTAATTATCTATAAATACCCTCAGATTCTGGACCCCGAGTTCATCCTCGACGACCAACGATTTGTGTGGGCCAAGCGTCAACTTATTAAAGGTGAAGCTAAGAGTCAGGTGGTGGCTCTAGTGAGAGGTGAAGTTCCCGAGAAAGTGTTCATCACCGGGGCTGGCTACAGGCATGTAGCAAAGTATGTAGAAGAGCCCATAATATGCCTGAAATGCTGCAGATGGGGGCATAAATCCTGGAGCTGTCAAAATGATCCACGATGTCGTTTCTGCGGAAAGTCTCACCTCTCTAATGTGTGTAGAAACAGACTTAATCTGGGTGAGAAAATAGTTCCCAGATGCTGCAACTGTGGAGGTGTTCACAATGCCAGCTCGGCTGTGTGTAGCAAGAGGCCGAGTATGGGTGTTCTCCGGCCGGTGAATGTTACAGAGCAAGCAAGAGCTCTTACCCAGACACCGGGAGCACAGCAAAACAGTCTGCCCCAAACAGTGCCAGTGAACCGGACGAATGCGCGGGTAAAGGAGTCATCTTTACTTAGGCAGGCTCCAGCAACAAGCAGCCACGCCACCACTCAGGACTCCAGCAGTGACAGTGTAACGGTGAGTGAAGTGGCTACTGTGGCTCAGAAAGAGGGCCATAATGATACGGTCAAGGAGGTGTGGGCTGAACTTAGAAAAGTTGGTGAGTTCCTCCGACATCTTGGGCAGAGAATCGAGTCCATCGAGGCGAAATTAAACGTTCAGGAGGTCAAGGAAAATCACAAAACGGTGAAGGATAATCAGGATATAGTGGTTGAGGGCAATAATGAAATATTGAGTGATGAAATGAAGGAAAGTGAAGTGTGTATGAATGATGATAGTCGTAGTGAAAGGAAGAACCCTATAATTACTCAACACAAAGCTGCTATTAGGACAATATCCAACTCTGGCCCCAGACATCACTCGGTACCCCTACTCAAATCTCTGAATATGTTATACATTAAGTCACTGCACATTCTCTCATGTGTATTATACATATATAAAACGCTAAACTATAATGCCAATCCTGATCTCAAAAGCTTCATAGAAGGTTGTAACAGAACCCATGAGCACCACACCAGAAATAAATACAGTTTTGATATTCCTAGAGTACGACTTAATCAAACTAGAAATGCTCTACAAATCAAGGGGCCCAGAATGTGGAATGACCTTCCCAACCATGTTAAAGACTGTACCTCTCTCAACCAGTTTAAGATAAAAACGAAGCTATACCTAATAAATTCCCTTTAACCTACCTTACCCTTCTATTGTCAACCAACGTCTGTTTTTTCTTAAAGAGCGCTGTTTGTCGACATAATTGTATTTGTGCTGCTTTTTCAGCTATGTTTTCATTTCTTGTTTTCATTCTACTCATTATGCTCAATTAGTATTAAGCTTGTCATTTAAGTTTATCATGCCCGAAACGCTTTGCGTAATAGTGGCTTTAGGCATTGTATGTACTAGCTCTACCTATAAGTCAACAATCTTTGTAAAAATTTATTGTATGTATGTACCTTACCTAAATAAACATTTTATTTATTTTATTTATTTATTTATAATTACACATAAAATGAAGGAATCATTTGGGCCAATAATGGACGTTACAGGACTGAAAAAATCTCTTGAGAATCGCAATGTCGCTTTTACTGGTGAACTTGGGAGGAGGTGGGAGATGTTATACAAGGTATGGCTATCATTTAGTGAACTTATTGGGGATGACTTAGACAGTGAATTGATTAATAATGGATCACCCTAGACTGAAAGTGTTGTCATGGAATGTTAATGGTTCAAGAAACAGGGTTACAGATGTTCATTGTTATGTGATGGGAAATGATATTGATGTTGTAGCTCTCCAGGAGACAGGGGATAGGAATGAAGGCTTATTGAAATTAAATGGCTATAAAGGGTTTAACCTCTTCGCCGCAAATAACATCAGAGGCACGTCGATTTATGTTAAGAACTCCACACCAGCAGAGTTAGTAGAACCGCCATCAAAAACGCAAGGTATAGAGAGTGTTAAATTATTTGTTAAATTATCATTAAGGGAAGGGGAATTTATTGTAGTTAATTTGTATGTATCCAGGAACTGCTTCGACGCTAACTATTTACCTGACTGCATTTATACTAATCCTTCACTGGTCATTGGGGACCTTAATGCTCGGCACACAAGCCTTGGGACAGTGGGTAGTATTAATGCTAATGGGGTAAAGTGGTTACAGTTTCTACAAGATCATCCAGATACCTGTCTCTTGGGAAAACAATGAACCAACTCACATCAGGGGAGGACGGCTTGACTATGCCTGCATTTTAAACTCTCAGGGGATTATGGGGGAGGCTCGGGTTGTTCGGGAACTACTTAGTGACCACTTTGCCTTGAACGTTGAATTACCACTGGGGAAAAAACAAGTCCACTTTCAAAGGAAAAGGCTAAATATTAATAGATATGAAAAATTATTTTATTCAAAATATGGGAGATTGGTATCAACATTACACGCCGCTCTGCGTTGATAGTTTTTACGAGGACATGGTCGAGAACATAGAGAAATTAGTACAGAGGGAAAATAACGGGGGCAGGGGAAGCAAGACGCATGGACCTAAGAAATTTAAATATTCCAATGATCAGCAAGTCAAGGGGTGGGAGAGAATGCTACGGAGTGCACATAAAGAATGGTTACAAAATGGAATGAGGGATGAAGTGAAAAATACAATGTTGGAAGTGGCTAGGGAATGCAGTCAGGTGAGGAAGGAGGCGCGGGACAGATACTGGCAAGAATTTGCTCAGTCCATTGGTAATACTAAGAACCTTAAAGACATATGGAGAGCAGTAAACAAAATCAGGGGTTGTAAGACCAAATTCATTGCTCACTCAGATCCTGGGAAAGTTGCTAATGAGTTAGTAGATAAATGGGCTAGTGCTGCTGGTATGGAGTCCTTACCTGCAGACACGAGAGTCACTATTGAGTCATGGGAAAATATTAGAAATGGAGTAACTTTATGTGCCTTAAATACAAGATCTATAACATGCACTGAGATAACTCACGATGAGCTACTGGATGCTATAAAAAGTGGCAGCTCTACTGCTCCGGGAAAAGATGGAGTAACGTATGACATACTTAATTATTTAGCCGGTATGAAACCTAGTCCCTTACTTGATTTGTTTAATATGAGTTATAGAGAGGGAAAGTTACCAAGAAAATGGAAAGAGGCAGTCATCATTCCTATCCCTAAGTCAAACGGAGGCTACAGACCTGTCTCCTTAATATCCTGCTTTTGTAAAATGATGGAAAGGATTTTGTTAAATAGGCTACTCTACCTTGTAGGTGATAACATGTCCAGTAATCTCTTTGGTTTTATCAAAGGCAAAAGTACTGCGGATTGTCTCTTAAAGTGTTTGTCTAATATGGATGACAATTGTAGAGTTTTTGTTGATCTACAAGGAGCATTTGATAAAGCCAATGGGGAAGTAATCTTATACGAATTAGCCAATCTGGGAATAACAGGGAGATTGCTACACTGGATAAGGGATTATCTACAAGGCAGAAAAGGTCAGGTGTATTACCAGGGATACATGTCTGAGGAACGGAGGTTTCAGTTAGGTACCCCACAAGGGGGAGTATTAAGTCCCACCTTATTCAATGTATTAATGAACAGATTAGCATCAGAGATGTATCCTCCAGGGGTCACGACGATCATATATGCTGATGACATTCTTATACAAGGCACTTCCGGGAACAAAATTCAAACTGCTCTTAACATACTTGGTACAACCTGTCACAAGTTAGGCTTAGTTATAAATGCAGATAAAACCAAATACGAGTATAGGAAACGAAGAAATATAACACTTACTCTAAATGGTGTAGAACTGAGCCGTGTTCAGAAGTACAAGTATCTGGGCATGTATGTTGGATACACATGTGAGAGTAAAAATGCTGAAATAAATCATATCAGCACCTTATGTAAAGCCCGTCTGCATCCTCTGAAAGCACTGGCTTTTTCTGGTAAAGGTGTTGGGGTACCTATCTTGCGGATGTTATACATAAGTACTGTTCGGTCCCTGATAGACTACGCAGCACCCGTATTGTCTTACACAGGCCAAGGCAGAATTCAAAAAATAGAGCTGATACAGAACGAGGCTATGAGGATTATTCTTGGATGTCAAAGAAATGCAATGATTGAAATAATGAGAATGGAATTAAATTTACAGAGTGTATGTGATAGAGTCCGTGACATTAACACTAGAGTATCTATTCGTTTCATGCGGAGAAAAGGAGGGGATAAGCTGTTTGAGAGCGTTCAGACCTGCTTGAGTGACGTACACACTTCCAGGAAACTGAGGGAGACACGCTACACGAGGGGATTAGCTCATGACCTCAGGGAATACGACGTACTTGCCTGCTGTAAACTCTCTCGACAGTGTAATATGTCTGCTCCCTGGAAAGTACAGAAAATAGACGTCGAAATTGTACCCCTCAAGGTGAAAAAGATTCATCATGAACCGGGACAATTACGGTGTTTGTATGGAAGCATGATATCTCGGTTACCAAGAGGCAACAGTTTACATGTATATTGCGACGGGTCGGTGGCGGAGGATGGCAGGGCCGGGTGTGGTGTCCTAATAAGGGAATATACGGAGTTTGGGACTGTGGACAGGATAATTGAACTCCGGCTTAGTAATTATATATCATCCACACAAGCTGAACTGCAGGCCATTCTGGCGTGTTTGGAGGAAGTACGTCATGACAACAAAAATGTTTTTGTATTTGTCGATAGCCGAGGAGCACTGGAGTCCTTAAACAGTCGAAACCCAGTCTTCATGTCTATAGTTGAGGACTGTAAGAGAAGAATAACTGAGATACAGCTGAAAGGTTATAGTGTGAAATTCATGTGGATTCCATCTCATGTTGGAATAGTGCTCAACGAGGTGGCAGATGACTTGGCCAAACGTGCCACATCAAAACCACAAGTTGACATTGAATGTGAATTCACAATGAGACAAATAAGAAGCAAAATCAGAAATATTCAGGCACAGGCGGGAGTGGAGAGGAGAGAGATAATGTATGAGAGTAGTCAAACCATGCAACACTACATGTATGTGAGTCAAAACACCCATTTCACTTATGGTAAAAGGAGAAATGCTTGGAGTGACTCTGTGTACATGCGGCTCAGGCTTGGGTACAAATATTACTGGGAATATGGGATAGATGTTCATGATAATGACACGAAGTGTAAACTATGTGGTATGTTAAGGTCTCACACCCTGGCCCATTATGTTCTTGATTGTCCGTTGATTAATGTATATAGAAACACTGAGATAAGGACTGTTCCTGAACAAATAGCCTGGATGTGTCACAACGGAAAGGTTGATGATATTCTTGAGAGATATAAGAATTTTGCACCAAGATTGTAATATTTTGTTGAATTATCTGCAGGTGTCTTGCAAATTGTCTATACAGTATACCTAGGTCATAAAAGTATTTGTGTGTACGTCTGATACCATACTACTTGTGAAGGAGGAAATGTATATGTTTACCTCTCAGAATGTTTGGTAATATGTTTATTTGTGATGTGTGTCTATGTATATATTAACACATTGTACTGAATGGGGTGAGAATAGCTTGAGCTACCTCATCCCCTTTGTGTGTATTTTACCTTAATAAACTTATTTCAATTTCAATTTCAAGTGGCAGTTCTTTTTTTTTTTTTTTTTTTTTTTGAGATATATACAAGAGTTGTTACATTCTTGTACAGCCACTAGTACGCGTAGCGTTTCGGGCAAGTCCTTAATCCTACGGTCCCTGGAATACGATCCCCTGCCGCGAAGAATCGTTTTTTCATCCAAGTACACATTTTACTGTTGCGTTAAACAGAGGCTACAGTTAAGGAATTGCGCCCAGTAAATCCTCCCCGGCCAGGATACGAACCCATGACATAGCGCTCGCGGAACGCCAGGCGAGTGTCTTACCACTACACCACGGAGACTGCTAATCTCCGTTGATGGAATGGTTGATG
Source organism: Procambarus clarkii (assembly GCF_040958095.1). Classification (NCBI taxonomy): domain Eukaryota; kingdom Metazoa; phylum Arthropoda; class Malacostraca; order Decapoda; family Cambaridae; genus Procambarus; species Procambarus clarkii. The sequence goes on from NW_027189140.1 coordinate 2,648,234, forward strand.
GAATTACTGGTCGGTAGAGTGCCTCTGGCTCCAGTTTTGTTTCAGTTCTGTGCCTTGTGGTGTGGACTGTCTCTACCGGTGGGGTGTGAGCCAGGAGTAAGATTCCACGGTACTCGGGCTGCATGTGCCTAGGGCTATCTTCCCTAGGTGCCCTGTAAGTACTGCCCTTGGGGCTTGGGGCCAACTTCCACAAGTCACCATGGGTTCTACCTCCACTGTGTCCTTTACTGCTCGGTACTGGGCCGCCCTTGGAGTCGGCTGGGGTTTTGTTGCCCTGGTTTGTCTCTGGGTAGGTGGTAGTTTTCGTCACTGGCAGGGCGCGGGGTACCGCACAGCTAGTTTTCACCAATAACAACGGCCGGCTCTGTTCCGCATGGGTACGTTGTCCTCTTGCGGGGGTTTTCTTTTGTTTTTGTTTTTGCCTGGTGGGGGGGGGGAGTCTGCCTTTATGGTCTACCCCATTCCATTTCTAGGTGTTTTTCTTTCGATTTCTTCTGTTGGTGGTACTCGATCGATCCCCGCTTAATTGGCCCCCGTGAGTGGACACGTCCCGGGGGTTCAGCATTTAGCAGTTTGTTGGTAGACTTGGGCGCCAGTTCGTGGTACCCTGCCTGGGCTTCCCTTAGCGTGTACCGACGGCTAAGGGCCCTGGGAAACCCCACGGGGGCTCCGTGGTCATATAGGTGTGTCCCCGGAGTTCCTCTCACGTCCTGCGAGTTTGATGGTTGCTCTGTCCTCTTGTCTCAGGGTGACACTCACCGGTTGTGCCTCCGCCATGCTGCCTGTTGGGTCATTGTTTCTTGTGACCCGGAGTCGTACGACGGGTGTTGTCAGTACGTGCTCTTTTCACCCAGGCCACTGGTCATGATAATCGGGTGCAGGCGGCTGTGGCATTACTTGCTGGGTGTAGGTTGCTGCAACGCCCTTGCTTTGTTTTCGAGTCTCTACGTCCGGTTTCGGTGTTCTTCGTCTTCGTTACGCACGCCTTCCTGGTGTTTGAACGATGTTGTGTGTGTACGATATGTGTGTCCGCCTGGTGTACGAGCCACGCCTCCCGGTGGACAGGTGGTGCGTTTCGTACCTCGTGCGCTGGGGCCGGGGTGTGCGTTTTGTTTATGGGCGGTCTGCTCGTTTCTCGCGGTTTTTCTACGGCTTCTTGCCCGTTTTCTCCCTCTAGTCATAGCCCTCTGGATGCTGAGGGTGTTCTGGATTTATATCTGGGGGCGTCGCTTTGTTCTTCCTCTGCTTCCGGGTGTGGGATGGCTCGGCGTGGCGCCTCCTCCTCCCCCTCTGTCCTGCTCAGTCTTCTGCTGCCACTGGACATGTTTCTCCTTAGACTTCCACATTTTATTCAGGTAACGTTACATACCATGCCTACTGCCTCTAGTATGCATGACTTTCGGGCGCACCATTAGCGCTGCTCCTGGTATATGTTACTTGGCTCGCCTGTGTTGTGGCACGGTCGTGTGTCTGCTCTGCAAGTGAGTTTTGTCATCTGGCGCCTCTGTCGGCCAGGTGTGCTGGTTCTTGGCTTTTTGGTAAGGTGCTTGCCCAGTTGTGCTTGCGGGGGTTGAGCTCTGGCTCTTGGGCCCCACCTCTCCTGTCAGTTGACGGTTGTGTAGTCTCTTCAGCCTCCTGGGTTCTGTCTTCTCTACGTTTGCTCCTGTGGGTGGAGTCTGCCTCCATCACATAGCTTCCTAGTGCTTTCCGCTTCCTTTTCACTCTGTCGTTGATTGGGTTCTTTTTCGTGTCTGTGGCTCCTTTGGGTGCTAGGCTTCCTCCTGTGTCCCCTTGTGCATACGAACATCCATACATAGGAACAGAGGAACTGCAATGGCCTCTTGGCCCGTGCAAGGCTGCTTCTATTTCTTACCACCCATTCCCACTCCTATGCATGTCCAACCCACGCTTGCACCAATCGTGGGGCCCCACCACCACATTATGCAGTGATTGGTTCCGCGAATCGCCGACCCTGTTACCGTGCCGGTATTCCTCCGGTCTTTCCTGAATCTACACTTTTCCCTTTTATGCCCAATGTTTCGTGTCCGAAATGTGCCACAAGGGTGGCATGTGCCACTGTCCCAGTTCTGTTGTTTCGTTAAGATTGGTGACTGTAAACACAAACACTAAACGACTACGTATATTTTGTTGCGTATACAGTAGTATGCAGGTAGTACTTTGGCGGGCAATGGTGCAAGTACAGCGCACTAGTCGGTACAGTCTCTCGCAAGTGTCTGTTCTAGTCCGCACTTGCTGGTGGACTGGATGCTGTATTATTTGCTACTCTGCTGCTTATATGCGGGCAACAATCATCGTTCTCCACAGGTTGGCAGGAATTTTACCTGGCAGTGAGGAAAAGTTTGAGTTCCATAATTGGTGCTACGTAGAGCTTTGCTTCTCTCGTTACGCTAATGTGTTTGGAGCGAGTATATTATTGGGGTAATCTACACTCCACCACCCTGGTCACTGCTCCTGCCTGCTTTCCTCTTCGCTGCTTGGCGGGGTTGTGTCGCTGGCTCCTACCTGGGGTGTTTGGTGTGGTGTGTTGATTGGACTTCTCCGGTGTTCAGTTTTGGTACCGAGTTCCTGCGATTTTCTGTGTGACTTACTGCAGGCTTCGGTGTTGTGCTGTCTGTAAGGGGGTTGTGAACTTTCGGTCTGCCGCTCCTGCCTTCCTGGTTCCTTTTCTTGGACCGGTAGCTGGGTTCCAGTACTGGCTCTGGTTTTTCTTTGTTCCTTTTCCGGAACGGGTGTGTTTGCTTTCCTGGCGGTCCTTCGGTTTTCCTATCTCTGCGAAGGGTCCTTCGGTCTTTGATAGGGTTGGCTTGTTCTTCCCAGTCGGGGTTGTTCTGGGACCATCGTCTGGGATCGTGTCCTGTCACCTCGTATTGAGTGGGGCTGACAGAGCCGCTCCTGCTTGCGTTCGGTGTTTTGCGGTTCCTTCTGCTCCGTTCCGCTTACTGTCCTGGGCACTGTTTCCCTCTGGCCTGCTCTTGCGTTCTGGTGGCGTCCTGGTCGTTGGCCTGGGTGGTCTATTTTCTTCTCGTGTTGGTCTTTGTTTTGTCTATTGGTCTTGGTTTTTTGGTTAGGGCGCGTGGCGTCTGCCTCCTGGTTTCCTTCCCTGTTTTCCTTATCTGTGGTGAGGTAGCTCCGGGGAGCCGATGGGGCTCCCCCCAGAAAACCAGCATTGAATGTAATGAAACGCCATTTTCTCGGGCGATGTCCTGGAGGCTTCCCGGCATCCCTCCCTCCAGTTCGGCGTCGTTTTTTCGCGCCATTTTGACAGTCCAGCCTAAGAACTGTCAGTTGGATCGCCGGCGTGGAGGGTCTGGGGCTCCTCCTTTCCCCCTCCTGGGGAGGGGGGTGGCACAGACGGTGGCGCGGCGACATGATGACGTCATGCTAGTTTTATAATTTTGTTTGGGGAGTTCTGTCCACTCGTTCGGCTTTCGGTAGCAATATTTTCACCAGAATAGGGGTTTGTTTTGGGGCGCCTACCTTTCTGGGTGCTTATCCCAGTCGATGGCAGACAAAGAATGCTTCCAACCACAAGGGGGTTTCTATAGGCCATTGCTCCTCGTGCCTCTCTGGACGGGGCCAGGTTCTGGCTCGTGTGGTCCCTGGTAGGCAAGAAACTCCTAGCACTTTGACTGATGCCAGAAAGTTATACATATCCATCCAGCCTGGATAGCTCCGGGGAGCCTCCAGGACTTACACCAGAAAATGGCGTTTCATTACATTCAACGCTGGTTTTTTTACAATTTCTAACTAATTTATGTTAATTCCTGACTGAAAACACAAATTTATTTGTATATAGTACAAGTACAAAGGGAACACAATGCACAATGTTTATAAGAAACACAAAATAATTACTTTACATATTATTTTAAGTTTTTGCCCAAAATGCTTTGAATAATAGTGGCTTCATTAATTTGAGTAACTCCTGTCCCCACAATTATACATTATTTTTATGATCTGTGTACACACATTCTTTTGAATAACAAGTTATTTTGAACAAATCCACAAGGGCCGTGACGTGGGTTCGAACCTACGTCTGAGAGGATCCCAGATGCTGCCTTAATCGACTGAGCTACGACATGGTTAAAAGAATTGCAACTGGGGAAATCATCCTGATTTACCAACGTCTTCCTGCAGTCTCTCCGAGACATAAACCAGGGTTTTACGCAATTCCCCCATGCACTTGAGTTATGTCAACAGACTGTTCTACCTTTACTCCCTTACTTTATTACACACAGAAATCACAATAGCCTGATGCATCAAATGAACAAATCCACAAGGGCTGTGACGAGGGTTCGAACCTACGTTCAAGAGGATCCCAGATGCTGCCTTAATCGACTTGATCTACGACATGGTTAAAAGAATTGCAACCAGAATAGCATCCAGAATATCTGCAAACCAATACAGACCACTGCTGGGTTTTAAAGAGATTTAACCTCAAAAACTGTGAAATTAACTCCTCAATAATGTAAGCAAATGATTGATTCTCTCTCTAAAAAAAAGCGCGAGCTCATTAGCACCCCTCCCCCCCGTAACAAGAGAGCAGTACATAGCAGTACAACATGAACATCATAACAGCATGAACAAGCCACAGGCACGGCGCCAGACAATGGAAAAGTTACACCTCTGCACAAGTTAACCAGGGGGACAGGTCAACGTTCACCGAGTCATGAGGTGGTCAGAGTTGATGCCACCATGATAATCTACGGGGATTAACCCCTGCACATCAAATGCAAACCCTCATGTTCAGCTGGGGAGCAGGAGATCATGGAAAGAAGACAGTTAGAGTGGGTGAAGCCCAGTAGGACGGTGTGAGTGGACAACGGGAGAGATCATCATCTCCAGGAGAATTATGGAACACCATATGAGTAAGTACGGCTCTCTTGAACTAAAAGCACCTCATTCAGTATTCTTTGCCTCAGTTAGGAAATATAGTTAGGAAAGTGTCTATTTAATTATTTCAAATAAAGTCATATGTTTTCAAAGTGTCATTAAGTGTGAATTAATGGTTTCCTTGTCTTTGTAATATTGGACCTACCGTTCCCTTTGCCCTAGTGACCTAGTGTCCTTAATTATCCAGTACTCCTCCTTCCCTCCGTCCATCCCTGGTTGTGGTGTTAGTATTGAGTGTGTCCCGCCTTATTCTTGTGTACTTTATAGTTCTCCAAGTGGTCAGGATTATTCGAGTGACAGGCCAGGATCCTCACATCATTCAATTGTCCCTTACACCTGTCCTGGTAGGATTTATACAATTTTATTTTCATTTTTATTTTATTTATTTATATACAAGAAGGTGCATTGGGTTTGAGAGAATACATAACATATTTTCAATCTTGTAAAGCCACTAGTATGTGCAGCATTTCAGGCAGGTCCTAATCTAACAGACAATTTTAAGTAGGTAAATTCTAGCAGAATTAACAAAATTATAACAGGTACATTGCCAAGAAAAAAAATGAGATGAGAGAGATTAGTAGGTATGTTAAAGCACATTAGTATATAAAGGTCTGATTAATTACATTGACAGCTTGATTGGTAATTTAAACAAAGATTAATAGGCACCATACAGCAAATTGATAGCACATATAAGAAGACAGCAATGATCACAATGGTAAAGTTGTTTGGATTGGGTACATAAAGATTGGGAGATTGGATAGCACTAGATATAGTGCAATTTTAAAGCAACAAGGTAGAAAACTATGAAGATGAAATTAGGTACTTTTTTTTTTTTTTGAATGATGCAAAAGTTGGACAGCTTTTCAATTCATTAGGGAGTGAGTTCCATAGACTGGGTCCCTTTATTTGCATAGAGTGCTTACACAGATTAAGTTTGACTCTGGGGATATCAGAGATATTTATTTCTGGTGTGGTGATAATGGGTCCTATACATCTGTCCAGGGAGAGTTTCAAAGCAGGATTTGCATTTAAGAACAGGGTTTTGTAAATGTAGTTGACACAGGAAATGTGTGGAGAGAGATTATATTTAGCATGTTAAGGGAGTTAAACAAGGGGGCTGAGTGTTGTCTGAAGGCAGAATTTGTTATTATTCTGATAGCAGATTTTTGCTGGGTGGTGATGGACTTGAGGTGGTTTGCAGTGGTTGACCCCATGCACAGATACCATAATTAAGATAGGGATAGATTAGTGCATAATATAGTGAGATGAGAGCATAGTTAGGTACATAATATCTGATTTTGGAGAGTATACCAACTGTTTTAGAGACTTTCTTAGTTATGTGTTGTATATCTGATTTTGGAGAGTATACCAACTGTTTTAGAGACTTTCTTAGTTATGTGTTGTATGTGGGTGCTGAAGTTGAGTCTCTTGTCTAGGAATAAGCCAAGAAATTTTCCATCATTTTTATTACTAATGTTAACATTGTCTATCTGAAGCTGAATTGCATTTGTTGATCAATTGATCTACAAGTCCTATGAATCTCACTCCGGTCCCCTGTCCGGTAACTCAGGTTGGTGGCAGAGTTACTTGGTAACTCATACAAAGAGCTATAGCAACTAATATTTCTATCTCACTCTCCCTCCCTCAGTTCTCCCTCTACCTCCCTCGGCTCTCACTCTCCCTCCCTCTGTTCTCACTCTCCCTCATTAGTTCTCTCTCTCCCTCTCTCTCACTCACTCACTCTCTCTCGCTCTCCCTCACTCACTCTCTCGCTCTGGTTCACTCTCTCGCCTCTCCCTCGCTTGCCTCTGGCTCTCCCTCCCTCGCTCTCCCTCACTCGCTCTTGCTCTCCCACACTCTCTTCCTCACTCGTTTTCACATTCTACTCCTTTAAGTTGCCTATGCAGTTCTCAGTATATATTGTTTAGTTGTTTAGGTCCTTGTATGACGGCCGAGTGTTAACATCTTACATGATCGGTAGAGCATCCGTTTTTACCATAGAAGGACGAACATACTAGTTATTTCAGTGGTAGCAGCGGGGTGCGTACCAGGTTATTACACCCCCCCCCCCCCCACTAAAGAGGGGAGGGGTCAACTCGTGATGTCCTCTGGTCCACTACTTCAGTCTGGAGCAGATACACAAAATCCCCTAACTGACAACCTGGAAGGGAGGGAAGGAATCTGAGAGCCACTGGGGCTCACCCAGAAAGAGGCATTTCATTACATTCAACGCTGATTTTCTGGGTTGAACCCCTTGTGGCTCCCTGACGCTAACTACCCATAGAGAAGAAAGAGAGGAACACATCAGGGATGAGGAGAAACTGCAAGCGGTCAGAATGAAGATGAAAAACCAGGCTAAGAAATTTGACCCGAAGTCAACATAAGCATGACAAAGTCTGGGAATATGAACTAAATACTGGACTGCACGAACCCTGTCAGACTGCTAAACACCCGCGCCTGAATATCAGTCCAGGACATGTCAGCAAAAACTTCCACAAGAGCTGCAGATTTCTAAATATATCATGAGCATGAGTAGACCTCAGGCTCTGCTCAAACCTGATGATACTGCAAACAACCTCCAAAACACAAATCCTGGAACAAGAAACTAAAACGGGATCAACCCACAAAGCATCCACCAAGGTATAATCGGCAGCACAAAGGTAATGATGGAGAGGTGCCACCAGAAACTGTACATTATGTATCCCTGGCCAAACCAACCAAGGAACACTTCTGGAAGGCTGTCAACTCATTCTTCAACAGAAAGAAAAGGAGACAGCTGCAGATGAACATATTGTTTTCCCAGACCAAAATGAATAAAAACCAAGCCTCTAGGGAAGAGGATAAAGTTCCCTAACTCTACAATTGGAGGCAAGAGCCAACAGGAAATTTGTCTTAGAAAAGGAAACCCAGACCCAAAGGGCTGCAATAACCACCAAGAAGAAAGAAAAGCGAGGATGTGGTCCAAGAGTGAAGCAAGCTCAGGCGATGCATGAGCAGGCCAGAGGTGAAACAATATGTGAGACAGCTTTTGAAATGGTGCCAAGGAAGTATTGATGCTGAACGGAATCAGCAGTGACTCCACCGGCACCGAACAATATGAGGCGACAGTATAAGGCATAAGATGCCTTTCAAGATGCAACCAAGAAAGGAATGAAAACACCACAAACTGATATTAAGGAGTAATGACAAAGGGAAAGTAAGTGGCAAAATGAGCACCAAGAAACCTCAAACTGCCTTCAGAAAGAAAAATGCAGGAGGGACACTATCAACTAATCACCTGCTTGCCATAGTGAAGGTAATATGATGTATCAAAAAGACCAGATGCGAAGAGCTAAGAAGTTTGTACCAGTAAAGTATGCCACTGGGCTGATTCTCCAAAGAGGAATAGCCATGGAAAAATGCCCAGGATTGGACATGGAGCTGGAAATGGAGCAAGCAGTGCCTGAAACCAAGGCAGCCACTACCAGCTTCAAGAAGCCAGAAAGACCACGTTTACCTGGTAGGACTCCAACTGGACCCAGAGCAACAGCTAGACTTAGACTCGCTGCCGGCGCCATTGCTAGCTGGCTGCACACGGATTTGTTCCCGGAAAAACTCACGATTCTGAGCACCCATCAGCTCCATTCATCGCGGTTTTGTGAGGAAGAATACATCAGTACTCCAAGACCCAGACTATATCTTGTTTTGAAGGAAACAATTCCGATTTTGTCTACAATTGACAGAGAAACAACGTTGTTGATTACCTGCTGCCCAGCTGACTGGTATTCTGCGCAACCCAGTACGCAGGCGACCCAAACTCTCGTACCGCACTTTTTTTTTTTTTGAGGATCGTATCACTGACCAAGTCAGTTAGAGTCCTACCCTGAAGGGCGAGGCGATACCCTGCGGGCAGCGCCACAAGGGGGCACCTTAGAAGGTGTACTGAGCCTGACAGGGAAAGGTAGACCAAACAGCTCATTTAAATAAATAAATAATAAATATGTTTATTCAGGTAAGGTACATACATACAAGTGATGTTACATTAATGGATTGATATATAGATAGAGCTAGTACATACAATGCCTAAAGCCACTATTACGCAATGCGTTTCGGGCAAGAAAAACATTAATATCTAGAACTTAATACTAATTGAGCATAAAGAATAAAAAGTGTTGAAAACAAATACAAATAAAGATAAAAAAAAGGGGGAACATGACTGAAAAAGCAGCACAAATACAATAGGTTGACAAACAGTGTTGATTAAAAAAAAATAATAATAATAAAATAACAGACATGGGTTGACAATAAAGGAGTGAGGTGGGTTACAGGAATTTATTAGGTAGTGTTTAGTTTTTATCTTAAACTGGTTGAGAGAGGTACAGTCTTTAACATGGTTGGGAAGGTCATTCCACATTCTGGGTCCCTTGATTTGTAGAGCATTTCTAGTTTGATTAAGTCGTACTCTAGGAATATCAAAACTGTATTTATTCCTGGTGTGGTGCTCATGGGTTCTGTTACAACCTTCAATGAGCTTTTGAGGTCAGGATTGGCATTACAGTTCAGCGTTTTATATATGTATAATACACAAGAGAGAATGTGCAGTGACTTAATATCTAACATATTCAGAGATCTGAGTAAGGGTACCGAGTGATGTCTGGGGCCAGAGTTGGATATTGTCCTAATAGCAGCTTTGTGTTGGGTAATAAGAGGACGTAAATGATTTTGGGTAGTAGAACCCCAAGCACAAATTAAGTCAGTTAGTCCAGTCAGTTAAGTGTTAGGTATCTCTGATTCCACCTGGGGGAATCATTCTACGACCTCCGTTGGAGGGGAATGAATTTCTCCAGGCCTAGGAGTGTCTCGGGCATTAGGTAGGGCAGTGATTCGGTCCTCACTACGTGGAGAGTCATGGAGGAAGGCTAAGAGAAAGAGGAAATGGAGGCAGCTTTCAGACGAGGAGGGACGGTGGACCGAAGTGCAGCAGGCACCGAAGAAAACTGCTATCGAGGCTTCACCCCTTGCTTCTACCAGCAAGACAGCAGACGTAATGGACCTAGAGAAGACAGCCTCAGTCTCAAACCAGCCAGTGTCAGACAATGCTTCTCTGTCCACAACACAGCCACAGGACAACAGTATGAGACAGGAGAGGACAGTACCAGTCACACACCAGCCAGTGTCAGACAATGTACCTCTCTCCACAACACAGCCACAGGACAACAGGATGAGACAGGAGAGGACACCATCAGCCTCACACCAGACATCGCCAGACTGCACATCTTCCAAAATTCAAGATAATGCAGACAGACCACTTTCCTACAGCATATGGAGTAGTAACGGCAATGGAAAAGAACAACCAGAGCTCAACTTTCCATTACAGTCAACCTGAAAGGAGAAATAATAACACCACAAGACGAACAGACTGCAAATTACTTAGAAAAAGTAAGAGTCCTGCAAGGGAAACCTGTATGCTTGGAAAAGCTGGACCCTTCAGAAAGACGCACACGAGTCATACTTTTGGGATACCCAATCGACTTTCCCCTGGATCCAGTACTAGAACACAAGCAAATCCTGAATGCTGAACGATGCCGCACAAAAGTAGAAAAGCAGCGACACGTCAGGTTCTGGTGACCGTCATGGGAAATGTGCCAGAAACATTCAGTCTTGGAAATTGGGGAACATACCGACAGAGACCATACGTCCCAGAACCCCTGCGCTGCTTCAGGTGTCAGAAATACGGCCACCATCAATCACGCTGCACCGGACAGGAGAGATGCGGAGTGTGCCAGCCTGAGGACATCCAACCAAAGACTGTATAGCCAAGCACAAGGCAAACCAGGCCACAACAGCCAAATGTCAAATGTGGAGGCAAACATCATGCCTGGAGCACAACCTGCTCTGCATGGAAGAAAAGTGCAGACAGCTCAGGCCAGGATAAACACACTGATCAGCACCACATACACCAACACCAACATCTGGAACACTCGTGCCAAGCCACAACAGACACTCACTCTCACAGAGCAAAATTTCCCGAATCTATTAATTCCAAATCAGAAAATACACAAAAGTGCTGCAGAAATACAGCAAATGCAAAGAGCAAAAACCAGCGTTGAATGTAATGAAACGCCATTTTCTGGGTGAGCCCCGGAGGCTCCCTGGAGCTTATCGGGCTAATGTATGTTATATTAGACCGGGACATTAGCTAAGGAGTCAGACCTACCAGGGACCAGCACCAGAACCTGGCCCCTTCAGAGAGGTTTCAGGAAGCAATGGCCCTGGAAAACCCCTTTGTGGTTGGGTTTTCCTTATCTGCCATTGACCGGGGTTAGGCACCCAGAAAGGTAGGCATAACAAAACAAACCCCACATGGTAAAAAAAAAAACAACCAAAAACCGAACAGAGAGGTAGAAACTCCCTACAATCACAAGGAAACAAGCAAACAAGCAAACATCACACTTTACTGCCGCGCCGATCGTCCCGCGCAGCCCTCCCCGCCCCGAGGGGGGGAGCCCTAGACCTACCGCGCCGTTTGCCAAGCTTCAGTTCGGAAGCTAAGCTTCAACCAACGCGAAAAAACCGCCGACCGGTGGGAGGGAGGGTTGCCAGGGAGCCTCCGGGCTCACCCAGAAAATGGCGTTCATTACATTCAAACGCTGGTTTTCTGTGGGGAGCCCCTACAGCTCCCTGGAGCTTCATACCCAAAGAGAAGGAAAAGAAAGGGCTAACCCGGGAGGCGGCGCCACAAACTCTGCAACACAAGCCGAGACAACAGGTCGCAACCTGCGACCCAAGGCAACAAGAACGCACAGGAGCAGACGCACAAAGAATGGGCGGCAAGAACCTGTGCGACTTTCAAATCCCTGCGCCCGAAATGAGCCTAGACGTCCCAAAAACAGCAGCAAAAGCTGCAAACGTCTGAACAGCACGGGCACAAAGACAGACCGCAAACTGGAAGAATGAAAAAATCTGCGGACGACCTGGGAAACCCGAGCCCTGAAAACAGGGAACGAGGGGAACCGGAACAACCACCGCGCATCCCCAGACACGGTAATTTTTTGCCGGCAACAGCAAAAAACACAACTGGACAATACAGGACGCACCCCCGGCCAAACCAATCAAGCATCAATACCCCAAGAACCCCTCCGGAAAGCAGCCGACTCTACCGTCGCCAGGACGGAGAAAGGCTGCACACGTACAAATCTACCACCAGTACCAAAGAGCAGAACCTGAACCGAAGGGGCTACCACAAACTGAGGAGAAGATAAGAAGGCACCTTGATCAAGGACCAGGACGGCTCAGGCGACGCATAGCAGGCCGGAGGCGAAACAAAACACGAGAAAGCGTACAAACGTCATACTGTCGCCAAGACGAAGCTCGCAGGTGGGGACACCGTCACAAAGCCACCAGAACACCATAGAGATGGTGAAACCCGCGTCAAAATACCAGACACGAAGAGCTGAGGAGAAGGCCGAACCAGTCACATACAGGACCAATTCGACCTGCCGAAAGAGGCGGAGTCGCGGGAAAACGCCCCGGGTTCGGACACCTATCAAGCAGCGTCTGAAAATAAGGCTGGGCCGGCCACCAAGGAACCATAAGGACTGCTCTCGTGGGAGTGGGCTGCAACTGAGCCAGAACCCCAAGCAACAGCTGGACCGGGAGAAGAGGAACAGGTACCCCCACCACGACCAGTCCTGCCAAAAAGCATCCACCGTGAATGCCTCGCAGGTGGGAAAGGGCGCCACAGAAAAATGGGCAACGCCTAGACCACGCTGACTCGAAGACGTCCATGGCTAGGAGTCCATACGTCCGACAGAGCCAACAAAATGAGTCGGCGATGACTGGCCAATCCGTGAAGAGAGGAATGAACTGAGACAGCTGTCCGCCAGGACGCAGGACACACCCCAGACATGAACCTCACGGTTAGCAAAACCCCTGTGGTTCTGACAAGAACCGCCAGAGAACAGTCCAAACAGAGCTGAATGGCAGAGCACTGAGTGACCCAAACCCTCCGAAGCGCAAACCAGACAGCCACGAACTCCCGAACCGCGTTGTGAGCCCGACGGACGGACAGACTCCACCAACCTTGGCCGACCTGGTGAGCACTGGTCACAAAGCCGCAGCGAGAGATGACCCGTCCATGAAAACATCGAGCGAAGGCTCGGGGAGGTGCCAAGGCACGGAACCCCGAAAACCCCAAAGAAGAAGCTGGTGATGCAGCACCAACACAAGATCCCCGGAGGAACGAACCCAACGAATGCAAGAAGCGGAAGGGGAGTCTCCGAAGGAACCAAACAGACGCCGAAGCCAAACCCGACTCCCTGGGCAGACCAGCATGCCGAAGTTCAGACTTCCGCACAACCGCTCAAGCAACCGCTGAGCAACCCGGGACCCCCTCATGTACAGCCGAAGGCGGTACCACAGCCGCAGTAACACTTCTGGAGGGAAAGACAATGAGTGGCCCAATAGCCCTAAACAAGGCCCAGGTCCGAACCCGGGATGGAAACAGATGGAAAAGTCTCCAGATCACCAGGAAACCAAACCCGGCGATCCGGAAGGAACCATACCCCTGGCGAGCAGACAAGCGGACTGACTGAGAGCCCACACCAGCCAGTCGTCGAGGTTATCTTGAGGTTATCTTGAGATGATTTCGGGGCTTGTTTTAGTGTCCCTGCGGCCCGGTCCTCGACCAGGCCTCCACCCCCAGGAAGCAGCCCGTGACAGCTGACTAACACCCAGGTACCTATTTACTGCTAGGTAACAGGGGCATAGGGTGAAAGAAACTCTGCCCATTGTTTCTCGCCGGCACCTGGGATCGAACCCAGGACCACAGGATCACAAGTCCTGCGTGCTGTCCGCTCGGCCGACCGACTCCCTAGGTAGGCCAGAGGTAGGCCAGATACCGAATCTCAAACGCAGACTGGGCACTAAGATCCGGTAAAGATGCAAAAGTTATACCAAGTGCCCATTACCAAATAGGGAAGGCAAGAAAAACAGCAAACCTGAAGCCCCACCACCAACTGTCAGTCCCAGAAAACTAGAGAGGAACATGCCAAGAAGTGACCTGGAGGACCAGGACCACCATCCAGGCACCCGGCCCCAACAGAAGCTGGACAGGAGACAACAGTCCTCCGAGGAGGCCATAGGAGCCAGGGCGCAGACTGAAGAAGTCCAGAAGAACCGAAGATGGGAAAAGCTGATGACTGCAAAGAGCAGACGTGGAACCCCAGAAGGATGGGGCGGAACGACCACGTCCAACGCACCCACTAAGATGACATGACGAAGCGCAGGGGAAAAAGCCCACCCCGCCAGCGCTGAACCCCCCCAAAGGGGGAGAAGCCATCAACCGACGCCACCAGAGGCCGGAAGACAACCCCAAAGCGCCCACCAACAGCGGGACCATGCGAGAGGCAACAGAGCAAGCTGCTCCCCCAGCGCCCTGGCAACAGAGAAGGGAACAGATCCCCTTCCGAAAGAAAAAAAAGTACACACACATATACACATATGTTATGACCCTGGGTTCCTCAGTGGAAACCAGAGGTCAAAAGTGAGCTATTAACTTTCTTATAGTATAGTTGAGCGCATCATGAGTGGAAATTGTTTGTATCTTCCCTGCCAGACGTAAGACTATTCTTGTTTCTCAAAGAGCATTTAAAGATTGAGCTGGGGGTTGATTATTAAATAATAACATAGGCACCAACTATGTTTACTAATACTTTAATCATTTGTAAAGTAACAATACGTTGCATAGGGGAAGATCTTTAATGTGCTTAGCTGCACGAACAATTAGGCTCCTTCCGGCACCACGGCATGCAGGAGGCCTAGCTGGTCGCTAGGAGCGTGATTCTTCTGGCTGGCGTTCGTGGGGACGAGGCCTACTCTGTGGCTGCACCCCTACTCTCCTCCCTTCTCCTCTTACTTATTTCCCTTACCTGAAGTTCCTGTACCATTAAGTTAAGTACGGGGCGTTTTTAAGTGTACCTACTCTGGTAGTAAATATTGGTGAGACCTGGGGGTAGTATTTGCCAGTGTTTTGGGTACCCCCTAAGTGTTGTGTTTTGTATTAGGGTCCCACTTGGTTTCATTACCCTAAGCTGCATCAGCTTCAGGGCTTATCCAGTAGTACTTTACCCTAGCTTGTTCTCTGTGTAAACCTTGTATCCTGCCTATGTGGACCAAGGCTTTAATGTAAGATAGGGTGGTAAAGTAATTATTATTTTTGTTATTGGTGTGAGTGTGTATGGGGGGTTGTTAAGGGGTTTAATAAATAAGTAAATTAGAACAGAGTATCCCTTCTTCCTGTGTGGGAGTGCATTGATCAACCCTTAGACTGACATATATGGTCTAGTAGCAAGTTATTATTACTGTGGAGAGTTTATTTTGGGGGCCGGGCCTTTTAGCTCTCCCATATTTGATAACTCTGTCTTCTAACTACCCTTACCTCTTAATAGTACCAGTTCCCCATAGCAAGCTCACCAATTATTTATATTTAACAAGTGGTTGGCCAGTCCGGGAGGAACATTATAAGTGTAAAAAATTAGATTCTTGAGTGCCAAAACTAAAATTTTTTGTTTTCCGCAGAACGGTTGTGTGCTAGCCTAGGGTCCAGCTCATCTAGCAAAGGACATTCTTGCACTGACTGGACACCCAGCTGGATCCCTTCACGATTAAGGTTAGTGTGGCCTTGTGTTAGGGGCCGTGCAAATTTTTGTTTTTTTCCAATTTTTATTTTTTAATTTTTTCTTTGGCTGGGAGCTAAAATTATTACTGATGTCATCTGAAATGCAGAGACTGGCAAGGGAGCCTTCAGTGGTAGAGATAAAGAAACTTACCAAGTCTAATTTAGTATTGTTAGGCAAGGAATTTGACCTAGAATTAAATGACGCGGATAAAAAGTGGACTTTGGTGAATGAAATATTACAACAGTGTATTGATGAAGAACTATTGGCAAGTGATACACCTTTATGCCAGCCTAGTCAAGCAGAAAGTGCGGCTCATAAGGATAGAGAATTAGCTCTAGTGTTAGCAAGAATAAAATTAGAGGAGCAAAGACTCAAAACCGAGGAGGCTAGAATTAGAGCGAATACCACTGGACCTCCACCTGCCGGGGATTCAAACCCCAGGCATTATGAGAAAAAGCATAATTTGCCTGAATTTTCCGAGTCGGACCCTGAAAGGTTTTTCAACCATTTTCAGAGATTGGCCATGTCCATGAACTGGCCAAAGGAAGAGTGGGTGAAAATCCTACAGGGAAGACTTAGGGGTAAAGCACAAGATATTTTTATAAACATGCCTGACGACGAGTGTTTTGAATATGATAAAGTCAGGGAATGTATTTTGCGGGCATATGAAATTACGCCTGAAGCTCACTGCCAAGCTTATCGCAACCCTAGGCCTACTCACAACCAACCGCTCACTGAATTTGCTAATGATCAAATTAGATTGTTTGATAAATGGATTCGCTCGGCTAAAGCCGAAACATACGAGGCACTCAAGAATACTATGTTGATAGAACAGTTTATAGATAGTATGCCAGACATTGTAGCTCAGTATATAAGGGGAAGGGTAGAGGTAAATTCTAAAATAGGGGATTTGGCCAAGTTGGCAGAAAAACTACCAATTGGCGGGCAAAAGGCCCAATAAAAATAATTGTACCCCACAGAGTAACAAAACTTATACCCACAGCCAGTCCAGACCAGCTCATTCTAACCCTTTAACTAATGCACATTCTGTTTCAGACATAACTAACCTTGTTAAAGTGTCTAGCCCCATGGCACCTAAGGGTGAACCGAAGGGTAATTCTGTTAGTAATGTCTCTTCTCCCCGACGTTTTTGTGGTCACTGTAAACGTCCAAACCACACTATTAGCCGTTGTTGGCAACTGTACCCGGAAAAAAGACCCAATACTCTAGTTGTGACACAGGGCTTGAGGCCTTCGGAAGAGTTAGGGAGTAAGACCTCCGATCCACAGTGGTTGGACTTGCTTACCCCATTCTTATCGAAAGGGAGACTACTTTTGTCTGAGGGTTCTTCCTGGAAGGACGTGGTGATCTTCCGAGACACCGGTGCCATCCAGACTTTAATTTTAGAGAGTGCTTTGCAAGGTGCCAACACTCTCGACACTGGAGAGGTGGTACTGGTCGAGGGTGTCACTAGTGATACTCGAGCAGTACCCCTCCATAAGGTTACCCTGGAATCTGATTTCCACAAGGGTGTTTGTACAGTCGGAGTCACTTCATACCTACCGTTCCCTAATGTTGATGTAATAGTTGGTAATGATTTAGCAGGGGATAAGGTAGGGGACTCCAGACTGCCTATTATGTTGCCTACCCCCTAAGGTTTGCCTGGATCCACCCGCCGCAGGGGGTGGACTTTATTCATGTCTTGTTTTCTAGAGTAATTAAAATTTCATTGTTTATATACGTTGTGTTTTGTGTGTCTTCCCATTACCTTACCACAGACGAAAGGACAAACTTCTCTTTTTTTTTTGTTATGTGACGAGGCCGTGCCCCCAGCTTTTGAAACAGCCGATCACCAACGCTTTACCGTCACATCATAAACAACAAATTGCAAGTAAAGGATAATATTCAGAGGTTGAAAATGGGAAATAGATTCACGGAAAATGAAAAGGAAATGTGTGAAACATTAAACGAAAAGTTCCAAAGTGTGTTTGTACATAATGAAATCATCAGGGAACCAGACACAATAAGAACTCCAGAGAACAACATAGAGCACATAGAGGTGTCTAGATACGAAGTGGAAAAAATGCTCAAGGAGCTAAATAAGAACAAAGCAGTTGGTCCAGATGGAGTTTCACCATGGGTTCTGGGAGAATGTGCACCTGAGCTCAGCATTCCTCTTCAACTGATTTTTCAGGCATCCCTGTTTACAGTTGTAGCTGATGTGTGGAAAAAGGCTAACATAGTTCCAATCTACAAAAGTGGAAGCAGGGAAGACCCCCTTAATTATAGACCGGTATCATTGACAAGTGTAATAGTCAAAATATTGGAAAAAATAATTAAATCTAAATGGGTAGAATACCTAGAGAGAAATGATATAATATCAGACAGACAGTATGGTTTTCGATCTGGAAGATCCTGTGTATCGAATTTACTCAGTTTCAATGATCGAGCAACAGATATATTACAGGAAACAGATGGTTGGGTTGACTGCATCTATCTGGACCTAAAAAAGACTTTCGACAGAGTTCCACATAAGAGGTTGTTCTGGAAAATATTGGAGGCGTGACAGGTACGCTTCTAACATGGATGAAAAATTTCTGACTGGTAGAAAAATGAGGGCTGTGATCAGAGGCAATGTATCGGACTGGAGAAATTTCACAAGTGGAGTACCACAGGGTTCAGTTCTTGCACCATTGATGTTTATTGTCTACATAAATGATCCAGTTGGTATACAGAATTATATGAACATGTTTGCTGATGATGCTAAGATAATAGGAAGGATAAGAAACTTAGATGATTGTCATGCCCTTCAAGATGACCTGGACAAAATAAGTATATGGAGCACCACTTGGCAAATGGAATTTAATGTTAATAAATGCCATGTTATGGAATGTGGAATAGGAGAACACAGACCCCACACAACCTATATATTATGTGAGAAATCTTTAAAGAATTCTGATAAAGAGATCTAGGAGTGGTTCTAGATAGAAAACTATCACCTGAGGACCACATAAAGAATTTTGTGCAAGGAGCCTATGCCACGCTTTCTAATTTCAGAATTGCTTTTAAAT
This sequence comes from Procambarus clarkii, assembly GCF_040958095.1. Lineage (NCBI taxonomy): Eukaryota > Metazoa > Arthropoda > Malacostraca > Decapoda > Cambaridae > Procambarus > Procambarus clarkii. The sequence goes on from NW_027189140.1 coordinate 2,666,874, forward strand.
ACATGGATGGCGATATACTAAAGAAATTGTTCACGACTTTTGTTAGGCCAAAGCTAGAATATGCAGCGGTTGTGTGGTGCCCTTATCTTAAGAAGCACATCAACAAACTGGAAAAGGTGCAGAGACATGCTACTAAGTGGCTCCCAGAACTGAAGGGCAAGAGCTACGAGGAGAGGTTAGATGCATTAAATACGCCAAAACTAGAAGACAGAAGAAAAAGAGGTGATAAGATCACTACATACAAAATAGTAACAGGAATTGATAAAATCGATAGGGAAGATTTCTTGAGACCTGGAACTTTAAGAACAAGAGGTCATAGATATAAACTAGCTAAACACAGATGCTGAAGGAATATAAGAAAATTCACTTTCGCAAACAGAGTGGTAGACGGTTGGAGCAAGTTAGGTGAGAAGGTGGTGGAGGCCAAGACCGTCAGTAGTTTCAAAGCGTTATATGACAAAGAGTGCTGGGAAGACGGGACACCACGAACGTAGCTCTCATCCTGTAACTACACTTAGGTAATTACCACCATCTTCACAACTACCAGCATCCTCCCTATCACCCATAATAACATATCACAATCATCACAACTTCCAACATCCTCACTATCACTCATATTAACATACCACCATCTTCACAACTGCCAGCATCCTCACTATCACCCATATTAACATACCACCATCTTCACAACTACCAGCATCCTCACTATCACCCATATTAACATACCACTATCTTCACAACTGCCAGCATCCTCACTATCACCCATATTAACATACCACCATCTTCACAACTACCAGCATCCTCACTATCACCCATATTAACATACCACCATCTTCACAACTACCAGCATCCTCACTATCACCCATATTAACATACCACCATCTTTACTACTACAAGCATCCTCACTATCACTCATATTAACATACCACCATCTTCACAACTGCCAGCATCTTCACTATCACCCATATTAACATACCACTATCTTCACTACTACCACATCTTCACTATCACCCATATTAACATACCAACATTCTCACTATCACCCATACTCACTACTACCAACATCCTCACTACTACCAACATCCTCACTACTACCAACATCCTCACTATCACCCATATTAACATACCACCATCTTCACAACTACCAGCATCCTCACTATCACCCATATTAACCTTATTATGTAACCCCCCCCCCCCCCCCCATGGCCGTGAGAGGTGTGGGAGCCTAATGTACACACACACACGCTTTTTTATTTATTTTTTGTTCACAGAAACAATGAAACGCAAACACCATTTTATTAAAGTCCAATTAGGCTTCTGGAGCTCATCATGTTAACAGGGACTTATAGGTTTTTTTGTTAACGTTAACTTAGATGTTTGTTTACCAATATGGGCGCGCGTTGTTGGAACTGCTCCAGCGGGGCTGCACCTTCTCGTACTTTGTTTACTCTCCAAAACGGCGCAAAATATTCAGATTTGGCGGCTCTTCGTAACTATTTCAATATTTGTAACACAAACTATACAGTGCGTATGTATTTACCAAAGAGTATTTGGTAATACATAAAGTTTTATATTTGTTTACAAATATAAAAGATAAATTGAAAGTTAAAGATGTTATAGTTGCTTGACTAAATATAATGTAAGTAGGATATAATTTGGTGGTCAGAGAGCGCGACTCACTGTAAGGTGAGCGAAGACGAGGAGTTGTGCTTTATCTCTTGTCTTCCTCTCCCTTCACCCGTCTAGTCATGGACACACAGACCAAACAAGTGGTGGGCCGTGGCTGCAAGAGGAAGGAGGATGGCCGCCAGACTATCAATGGTCCCGGAAAAAGACTAAAATACACCGATGACGCCACTATATACGAGGTCAGTCCTGACGGAGAGGTCCTAACAATCTACCTGCTTTAGCCCCCTATACTCACTGAGCCTCCATCCCTGAAGGGCTTGGAGAAGATTGCCCTGAAGGGCCACAATTTCCTCCAAGCGAAGGTGAACGGTGAGTCCTGCACCTTGGCTGTGGACACCGGCACTTCAATCAATTTGATAAAAAACAAAGATGCAAGAAAACTTGGTTTGGATAAGAATGTATCCGCCACCAACAATTGCAAAATCTGCTTATATAACGGAGTCAGAAACCTTAGTATTAAGACTGTCGAAAATGTTAAATTATAACTAGAAAACAACAAGGAGTTGGTCACTAAAGTCAAAATTTACCCGCCAGAAATGGATAATTTTTTCAACATAGACCCGGACCCCGTGCTTTTCTTTAGTTTCCCTCTCATGACTGAGTACCATGTAATACAGCAGTTTAAGCAGGATAATTCTGACTTCTATTTCAAGAATCTCCGAAGGTTTCAAAATAAAGGGTTTGGGTTGTGTACGTCCAGATAATTACACCTTAGAATCTCACTTCCAACTTTATCAGAACCTGACAATTGCACAAACAAAATACACATCGATACGGGGGCGCATGAGACGTATGTCTCAATGTTATATTTAAAGAGAATAGGACTTGAGAAAAGTCCTCCCAAAAAACTGAGGTTACACATGGGGGGCGACGCATATGTGGAGGAGGACTTACGTGTCCATCCAAATCTAGAATTCAACTATCCCTTCGTCATAGGCACGAAGTTATTGGCGAAATATACATGTACACTGGACGCATCCTCTTTCTATTTGTTCTTTAATATTAAGAATAAAACCTATATGTCTCTGTTATACTGATGACCTCCAGAATCCTAACTGGACTTTAATAAAATAGTGTTCATGTGTCATTATTACTTGCCCGAAACACTATGCGTGCTATATTGACTTTATAAGAATGTAAAATAACCTTCATTCCTATGTTCTCTCTTAACCCCCAATGTATCTTCTTGTATATAAATAAATAAATAAATAAATAAATAAATAAAAAAGCTTCCTCTTGATAATTACCTTACGTTACATTTCAGTTTGCTACATAGTCTTCCCAACTTGATACCTTTATTTAATAATTACTTGTATGTTGAGGTTCAAGCCTCAGGCCACGTTTTTGCAAGGATATTCCTGCGCGGGCCCTAAGCCCCTGGCTGGCCCACTGGGCGGGCCCTAAGCCTCTGGCTGGCCCACTGTGTGGGCCCTAAGCCCCTGACTGGCCCACTGTGCGGGCCCTAAGCCTCTGGCTGGCCCACTGTGCGGGTCCAAAGCCCCTGGCTGGCCCACTGTGCGGGTCCTAAGCCTCTCGCTGGCCCACTGTGCGGGCCCTAAGCCTCTCGCTGGCCCACTGTGCGGATCCTAAGCCTCTGGCTGGTCCACTGTGCGGACCCTAAGCCTCTGGCTGGCCCACACGGCGGGCCCTAAGCCACTGGCTGGCCCACTGTGCGGGCCCTAAGCCTCTGGCTGGCCCACTGTGCGGGTCCTAAGCCTCTGGCTGGCCCACTAGGCGGGCCCTAAGCTTCTGGCTGGCCCACACAGTGGCTGGCCCACTGTGCGGGCCCTAAGCCTCTGGCTGGCCCACTAAGTGTTGCTTGTGTCTGTTTTACTTGGGCGGAGTATGAGTATTTATGACTCGTATGGTCGCTTCAGTAAAATTTTGCCCAATGTGTTTAACAACTTCTTCTGCTCTGTTGAATCTAAGTTGAACTTTTAATGGGTTTGTAACTGTGCACTGTGTTAGATAATGTTCCAGTGGTCTGTTGTGGCTGTAACTGTGCACTGTGTTAGATAGTATTCCAGTGGTCTGTCGGGCATTTCTCCACAGTGCTGACATTTCCTCTCATCTTCCGGAACCTGTAAACCTATTTCCCATGCACATGGGTATCCAAGCCTGATGCGATGTAAGTGCACTTCTGTTGCTCTACTGCTCCCTTTCATCAAACTAAGTGGTTCGTAGTTGGTTGAATTCTTGTACCAACCCGCAGATCCTGATGTTGCCACTGCTGTGTTGTGGTCACTGTACATCTTTTGCATTGTTCTGTTTCTAATTACTTTCTAAATCTGTGATAGACTGTGTGGTATGTAAATGTCTACATTTCTTCTCTTAGTTGCAAGTTTTGCAGCTTCGTCTGCAATGTCATTTCCTATTATTCCCACATGACTTGGCACCCAGTTGATAAGTACCCGTCGGCCTTGTCGTTTGAGTGTTTGCATTAATGATACGAGATTTGTGATCAGATGTATGTTATCACATATGTGTTCTTGTTGTAAAGTTTCAATGGCGGTTCTCGAATCTGTATGTATGATAACATGTTGTTGGTGTTTTACAAACATAATTGTAAACCAGTAAAGTAAAAACATGCAGCAAGAGCGATGTAAAATGCAGGAAATTTGCAGAGGAAACTAAACGTAAATGCAGGGCCAGAATAAACTTAAAGCAAGAGGCAAGGGCCCGATCCCTGCAACTATCACATCCTAGCTGACTTTACATAATAACTTATAGGCAATGAGCAAAAGTTAAAACAAACCTAAATGTAAAACCAGCAAAAGAAAACATGCAGCTTGACACTGCATAAAATTCATTAATAAATTAAGGAAACTCATGGAAAATACAAGTTCATGAAAACTTAAAGCTAGGGGCCGGAGGCCTGTGACACAGCAGCTAGCCTAACCTGCTGACTTTACCTAATAACTTATAGGCAATAAGCAAAATGTTAAACAAACATAATTGTAAACCAGTAATAAATAAATACACATGCAGCAAGACGCTGCATAATTTGCGGGAATAGTTAGCTGATGTAACTAAATGTAAGTGCAGGGCCAGTAATCTTAAAGCAAGAGGCAAGGGGGGTGGGGGGCCGTACTCTGCGCCTATCACAGCCTACCCGAGTTACTTAATAACTTAACGGCAAACAATAGTTAAACAATCACAATTGCAAAACGAGTAAGAGTAAATAACATGCAGCTTGACCTGCATAAATTGCAGTAATAAATTGAGGTAAATTAATGGTACGCAATACCAAGATAATCTTAAAGTCAAAGGCATGAGGCTTGTAACTCAGGAACTAGCACAACCTAGGTTACTTTACTTAATAAATAACTCAATACAAGAAGCAAGAGTTTTATTAAGTTAATAAAACATGCACGAGGTTAATGCATAAATTGTAATAATAAATTGCAGAGAGAAACAAATCGTAGTTGCAAGCCCAAGCAAGGTAACAGCAACAGGCTTGGACCCGCATCACGGGTCCAAGATAAATAAATTGCGGATAAATATATTGCGAGGCATAACACATTGTGACTGAAAGAAAAAAATATAAAAAATTTATATAGCCAGTGTTTAGAATAGAGTAAACAACAGCACTAAATAGGAGCTGGCTTGAGCATTAAATGTCCTGGAACAACAATAACAGCACTACCCAATATATAAACATAGGCATGGGCGAAAGCAAAGGTAAAATTACAGTAAATATTGTAGCGTGAGGAAGCACGCCATGACTAACAGTCACACTGTAAAGAAGCACTTATATAAAGAACATAAACAATAATTAACTGCACAACAGAAGTCGCCCAAGCAGCAGACCTCACATCGACTGGGTGAGGGAGCTTAAGGTACAGGGCTGAGCAGATGGGGAAGGTGAGGGTGGGGGGGTGGACAGGCCTCCTCCCGAGTGTGCTTCAAATAACAGCCACCTACTGGAGAAAAACCAGTGCCCCATAACACCGAGGGTCACCTCCCCCTCAAGGACCACTGCACCTGCATTTGGTCACCAAGGCTGAACCAACAGGCGTGCTGCAGGGGCGCGCGTGCCAACAAGACAAACACTGGTCCGGCGCGCCAACAACACAAACACTGGTCCGGCGCGCCAACAACACAAACACTGGTCCGGCGCGCCAACAACACAAACACTGGTCCGGCGCGCCAACAACACAAACACTGGTCCGGCGTGCCAACAACACAAACACTGGTCCGGCGCGCCAACAACACAAACACTGGTCCGGCGCGCCAACAACACAAACACTGGTCCGGCGTGCCAACAACACAAACACTGGTCCGGCGCGCCAACAACACAAACACTGGTCCGGCGCGCCAACAACACAAACACGGTCCGGTGCGCCAACAACACAAACACTGGTCCAGCGCGCCAACAACACAAACACTGGTCCGGCGCGCCAACAACACAAACACGGTCCGGCGCGCCAACAACACAAACACTGGTCCGGCGCGCCAACAACACAAACATTGGTCCGGCGCGCCAACAACACAAACACTGGTCCGGCGCGCCAACAACACAAACACTGGTCCGGCGCGCCAACAACACAAACACTGGTCTGGCGCGCCAACAACACAAACACGGTCCGGCGCGCCAACAACACAAACACGGTCCGGCGCGCCAACAACACAAACACTGGTCCGGCGCGCCAACAACACAAACACTGGTCCGGCGCGCCAACAACACAAACACGGTCCGGCGCACCAACAACACAAACACGGTCCGGCGCCCCAACAACACAAACACAGTCCGGCGCGCCAACAACACAAACACTGGTCCGGCGCGCCAACAACACAAACATGGTCCGGCGCGCCAACAACACAAACACTGGTCCGGCGCGCCAACAACACAAACACTGCTCCGGTGCGCCAACAACACAAACACTGGTCCGGCGCGCCAACAACACAAACACGGTCCGGCGCGCCAACAACACAAACACTGGTCCGGCGCGCCAACAACACAAACACTGGTCCGGCGCGCCAACAACACAAACACGGTCCGGCGCGCCAACAACACAAACATGGTCCGGCGCGCCAACAACTCAAACATGGTCCGGCGCGCCAACAACACAAACACTGGTCCGGCGCGCCAACAACACAAACACGGTCCGGCGCGCCAACAACACAAACACTGGTCCGGCGCGCCAACAACACAAACACGGTCCGGCGCGCCAACAACACAAACACTACCTTAAATGTTGAGAAGGGCAGGACGCCCCTGACGGGTCGCTCCGAGTCGTTGTCGATAGGAACTGGTGTAGGGTCCAGGCTGGGGGAACAGTTGAGCGGGCTAAACTTCTGTGTTTACGACTCGCTGAGCAGCAGTGAGCAGCGTTTAGTCCCCAATCTGAGCACGTTTTCTTCTAACCTCAGAAAAATGTTAATATGGGTGATAGTGAGGATGCTGGTAGTTGTAAAGATGGTGGTATGTTAATATGGGTGATAGTGAGGATGTTGGTAGTAGTGAAGATGGTGGTATGTTAATATGGGTGATAGTGAGGATGTTGGTAGTAGTGAAGATGGTGGTATGTTAATATGGGTGATAGTGAGGATGTTGGTAGTAGTGAGGATGCTGGTATGTTAATATGGGTGATAGTGAGGATGTTGGTATGTTAATATGGGTGATAGTGAAGATGTGGTAGTAGTGAAGATGGTGGTATGTTAATATGGGTGATAGTGAAGATGTTGGTAGTTGTGAAGATGGTAGTATGCTAATATGGGTGATAGTGAAGATGTTGGCAGTTGTGAAGATGGTGGTATGTTAATATGGGTGATAGTGAAGATGCTGGCAGTTGTGAAGATGGTGGTATATTAATATGGGTGATAGTGAGGAGGCTTGTAGTAGTGAAGATGGTGGTATGTTAATATGGGTGATAGTGAGGATGTTGGTAGTAGTGAAGATGGTGGTATGTTAATATGGGTGATAGTGAGGATGCTGGTAGTTGTGAAGATGGTGGTATGTTAATATGGGTGATAGTGAAGATGTGGTAGTAGTAAAGATGGTGGTATGTTAATATGGGTGATAGTGAGGATGCTGGCAATTGTGAAGATGGTGGTGTGTTAATATGGGTGATAGTGAGGATGCTGGTAGTTGTGAAGATGGTGGTATGTTAATACCACCAATACCAGTTTAAGTTAAAAACGAAGCTATACCTAATAAATTCCCTGTAACCTACCTTACCCTTCTGTTGTCAACCAATGTCTGTTTTTTTAAAGAGCGCTGTTTGTCGACATAATTGTATTTGTGCTGCTTTTTCATCTATGTTTTCATTTCTTGTTTTCATTCTACTCATTATGCTCAATTAGTATTAAGCTTTAGTCATTTAAGTTTATCATGCCAGAAAACGCTTTGCGTAATAGTGGCTTTAGGCATTGTATGTACTAGCTCTACCTATAAGTCAACTAATCTTTGTAAAAATTTATTGTATGTATGTACCTTACCTAAATAAACATTTTATTTTTTTTATTTTTTTTTTAATATGGGTGATAGTGAGGATGTTGGAAGTTGTGATGATTGTGATATGTTATTATGGGTGATAGGGAGGATGCTGGTAGTTGTGAAGATGGTGGTATGTTATTATGGGTGATAGGGAGGATGCTGGTAGTTGTGAAGATGGTGGTATGTTAATATGGGTGATAGGGAGGATGTTGGAAGTTGTGATGATTGTGATATGTTATTATGGGTGATAGGGATGATGCTGGTAGTTGTGAAGATGGTGGTATGTTAATATGGGTGATAGTGAGGATGCTGGTAGTTGTGAAGATGGTGGTATGTTAATATGGGTGATAGGGAGGATGCTGGTAGTTGTGAAGATGGTGGTATGTTAATATGAGTGATAGGGAGGATGTTGGATGTTGTGATGATTGTGATATGTTATTATGGGTGATAGGGAGGATGCTGGTTGTTGTGAAGATGGTGGCAATTACCCAAGTGTAGTTACAGGATGAGAGCTACGCTCGTGGTGTCCCGTCTTCCTAGCACTCTTTGTCATATAACGCTTTGAAACTACTGACGGTCTTGGCCTCCACCACCTTCTCACCTAACTTGCTCCAACCGTCTACCACTCTGTTTGCGAAAGTGAATTTTCTTATATTTCTTCGGCATCTGTGTTTAGCTAGTTTATATCTATGACCTCTTGTTCTTAAAGTTCCAGGTCTCAGGAAATCTTCCCTATCGATTTTATCAATTTCTGTTACTATTTTGTATGTAGTGATCATATCACCTCTTTTTCTTCTGTCTTCTAGTTTTGGCATATTTAATTAATCTAACCTCTCCTCGTAGCTCTTGCCCTTCAGTTCTGGGAGCCACTTAGTAGCATGGCTCTGCACCTTTTCCAGTTTGTTGATGTGCTTCTTAAGATATGGGCACCACACAACCGCTGCATATTCTAGCTTTGGCCTAACAAAAGTCGTGAACAATTTCTTTAGTATATCGCCATCCATGTATTTAAAAGCAATTCAGAAGTTAGAAAGCGTGGCATAGGCTCCTCGCACAATATTCTTTGTGTGGTCCTCAGGTGATAGTTTTCTATCTAGAACCACTTCTAGATCTCTTTATCAGAATTCTTTAAAGATTTCTCAAATAATATATAGGTTGTGTGGGGTCTGTGTTCTCCTATTCCACATTCCATAACATGTCATTTATTAACATTAAATTCCATTTGCCAAGTGGTGCTCCATATACTTATTTTGTCCAGGTCATCTTGAAGGGCATGACAATCATCTAAGTTTCTTATCCTTCCTATTATCTTAGCATCATCAGCAAACATGTTCATATAATTCTGTATACCAACTGGATCATTTATGTTGACAATAAACATCATTGGTGCAAGAACTGAACCCTGTGGTACTCCACTTGTGACATTTCTCCAGTCCGATACATTGCCTCTGATCACAGCCCTCATTTTTCTATCAGTCAGAAATTTTTCATCCATGTTAGAAGCGTACCTGTCACGCCTCCAATATTTTCCAGAACAACCTCTTATGTGGAACTCTGTCGAAAGCCTTTTTTAGGTCCAGATAGATGCAGTCAACCCAACCATCTGTTTCCTGTAATATCTCTGTTGCTCGATCATAGAAACTGAGTAAATTCGATACACAGGATCTTCCAGATCGAAAACCATACTGTCTGTCTGATATTATATCATTTCTCTCCAGGTGTTCTACCCATTTAGATTTAATTATTTTTTCCAATATTTTGACTATTACACTTGTCAATGATACCGGTCTATAATTAAGGGGGTCTTCCCTGCTTCCACTTTTGTAGATTGGAACTATGTTAGCCTTTTTCCACACATCAGCTACAACTGTAAACAGGGATGCCTGAAAAATCAGTTGAAGAGGAATGCTGAGCTCAGGTGCACATTCTCCCAGAACCCATGGTTAACTCCATCTGGACCAACTGCTTTGTTCTTATTTAGCTCCTTGAGCATTTTTTTCCACTTCGTCTCAAGACACCTCTATGTGCTCTATGTTGTTCTCTGGAGTTCTTATTGTGTCTGGTTCCCTGAAGATTTCATTATGTACAAACACACTTTGGAACTTTTCGTTTAATGTTTCACACATTTCCTTTTCATTTTCCGTGAATCTATTTACCATTTTCAACCTCTGAATATTATCCTTTACTTGCAATTTGGTGTTTATGAATTTGTAGAATAGGCCTGGTTCTGTTTAACATTTGTCTGCAATCCCTTTTTCAAAATTTCTTTCTGGCTCTCTCCTCACTGCCGTGTAGTTGTTTCTCGCATCTTTGTATCGCTGGTATGTTTGGGGGTTTGGCCTCTTCCTGTATTGATTCCATTTTTTGTGTCTTTTGATCTCTGGCCCTCTCGCACTTTCTGTTGAACCAATCCTGTTTCCTAGTTCTGCTTCTCTTTTTTGGCATAATTGTTTGTGCCTTTATCATATATTTCACAAAACTTGACATACATCTCATTCACTTCCTTGCTTAGCAACAAGTCTGTCCAATTATACTCACTAAAAATTTTTCTAAGGTTGCCATAATGTCCTCTCCTAAAGTCAGGTTTTTCAATTGCATCGACCGTCATATTTTCTTCCAGATTATAACGCATTGCATACTTTATTCCCAAACAGACATGGTCACTTTTACCCAAGGGAGGAAGGTACTGAATGTCAAATATTTCTTCCTCCTTCCTGGTAAATATCAAATCTAGCATGGAGGGAACGTCCCCTTCCCTCATCCTCGTAGCTTGTTTAACATGTTGATACAAGAATGTTTCCAGGATGAGGTCTACAAATTTACAGGTCCAAAAATCTTCTGTTTTAGCTTCATATGCTTACCAGTCTATGGATTTCAAGTTGAAGTCGCCGACTATCAACAGTCGTGAACTATCGTTATCCGCCCTCGCTATGATCTCTCTCATTATTGTTATAAGACCTTCTCGTTTACTATCTAGCTCCTCCTTTGACCATGTGCTGCTTAGCGGTGGACTATATGCATTTATGATCATTAATTTATCATCCTCATGGCAGATCTCTAGTGCTATTATGTCAACTTCTTGTGGATTGGCAGTCATTATTTCGTTCACCTTTAGGTGTTCTTTCACCAGCACAGCAACGCCACCGCCTTTCCTGATTTTTCTGTCCCGTCTCCAAATTGAGTAACCCCTTGAGAATATGACCTAGGCGTTTCTGGCTCTTGGAGAGGGGCTCGACGTCACACGTTTAGGGGATGCGGCTCCAACACTTAGCCTCGTTGTCACGTGCACACACCCACTCGAGCCGCTGTGACTCCCCACTCTCTCCTTAGGTGATATGATCTCCTCGATCCCCCTTTGACTTATTAATATTACCTTCTACCCTGTCCACAGCAGTGGTTCTTGGTTCTTTCTCTCTCTCTCTCTCCTTTACTACCTCCTGGGAAGCCTCACTAGGACAAGGGCAAACACCAGCAAATTGGGATACATTTACTGGACGAAGCACATACACAATACATACACACATATGATAATAATGAATCCTATACTCTATAATATTACAATCAGGTTGCACTCCAACACCATCAGAACTCTATCATCAACTTATCAAGTGGTATCCTATCTCCTGGTTCACCACCTGATACTATCAACCTCCTCAAGTTGATCAAGTCTACATACACTGTTGCACCATCAGCAAGAGAATACATATATGTATCTATAAATGTGTACCAAGAAAATCAGCATTTGAATGCAATAACATATCAGTATAAATGTTCATTGATACACAACAATGATCAATCGATCACTCTATCAGTCCTAGAACGCATACGTCTGTAGGTAATCCAGCCCACGACTGTAACTCTAAACTTCAGTGTAAAACACTCGTTGACATCAGAATACCAACAATCACTCACCTCTCACTGCGTCTTGCACGCCACTGACAACCAAACACTATCAACTCCCTACAAGTAATCCACCAGTACTTCCCTTCCACCTTTGGAAGTTCACTACCCTAATATCTTTAGGTTCTTCCGGGCTTCACTACCAGGATCCTCTGCAGCTCCTCCAGGCTGCTATCATGAAGATTCCTTGAGCAACTATGGTGCTCTACTACTTCTGCTAGGTTCCTCCACAGCTCTCTTGGCTGCTACACCATGAAGTTTCCCCGAGCAACTATGGTGCTTCACCACCACTACAGAAGCACGTGATACTCCTCTTCACCGCTTCTCCTCACAGCTCGAGGTCCTCTGCTCCACTACTTTGGAGTCTCATCAGCTACTTCATCTGTGCTGGCTTCGAAGTTCTCAGCAACTTCTTCCCCAAAGACAAACCTGCAACCCATCGACACTCCAATAAAAATGTTCCCCATTAACACATGAACAAAAATAATCACACAATATGTTTGCCTCCAACCTCTATCTGTCCTCTATATACAGAGAGAGTGGACTCCCCCGTTTTGGGCGGGTCCATACTCCACCTCGCCAGGCGGCGGTCCTCACTCGCTGGGAGGGTCTTCCTCCGTCAGGAGCCAGGCTCCCTCAGTCGCCCGCCAGCGCTCAGAGGGGATGGACGTCGCTCCGTGTTCCTCCCTCTCCACTCTCTTATTTCAAGCCTTCTGCCTTATTAAAACATGTCTAACTTATAAATAAACATCGCTACTGTCGCTGGGCACACGACCAACTACAAGCAATCACTATGAACTGGCGTATATCGTGCTTACCACAGATCGTCTGGTCGAGGGCGCTTCTTCCTCTGACGAGGCTTGGTCAGGGCGCTCCACGGCCCACAATAATGCCTCCGGGCGGCTTAATATTCACTAATTATCGCCCACGACTTGAGACCACACGTCCCCAGCTCGATTCCACAGCTGGTACGTCTGCACACTTCTCTTCTCTTCGAGATATATCACTAGGGGTTCCCTTCTGACGGGAGCTCAACGGAGCGCGGCTTCCCCCTGCGATGTCTGGCACTCAAGTGAGGTCAAAGCCCTTCCAGAAGCGAGCCTCACGCCTCCAGCAAAATGTCCACATCTCCTAGCCAGTCATTTATCTGTGTTCTTCTTCATTGCCCATCATCTCAAACTGTTATACATATCCAAGCAACTATTTTACATATGGGTTATTACCTCAATATTTGCTAGACTTTCTAATCAGGTCAGGCTTGATGAATAACTCTCAAGGAGGGAGACTCGTTTCTCCTGCAGGCTGAGATCATAACACTCCCCTCCCCTTATTTTTGAGAGTTATTCCAGTGGCAAAGCTCGGGATAATACATCCGCCACCGCACTGTCTCGTTCTTCAACCGATTGGTTCGACCGGTTAGTCTGTTTACATACTCCCTTAGGAGTGTACAATTAGTTCGTTGCACCTTGCAACATCCGGCTCACAACTCTCCAGAAACATGGTCTTCTCACAAACGATCTGACCTCTCTGGCACCTCTTGGCTAGGCTGTCCTCCTTGGACGCCTGCACTCCATCGGTCCACTCTACTTATTGTTTCCACCCTCCGTTTCCTCGTCTTCTTCTCTTCACGTCCAGAGTCAGACGTCTACTGTCTGTACCTCCTCTGTCGTCTTCACACTTCCATCTACTGCCATTATACTTTCGTCTCCTGTCATCATACCTCACTCCCTCGTCTTCACTGACGATCCTCCCTTTCGTCTCCTCATTTATCCAAGACCTCATCCTGTTTGACTTCCTTCGCGTCCTCGGATTTCTTCTATTCCTCCATGCTTGTATCATCTTCCTCTTCCCACACCTCTCACCTCTATACAACTCCCTTTCTTCTCCTTCAACTCTTCTTCGTTCCCTAAAAGTTTCTTCGGGCACTGTATTACATCCAACAGCACTCGACCATACATGTCGCTTTACCTCTCCTAGAGTGCTCGTAAGCATCTCTCCACACATGCTGTCTCTTCCCCTTTTATTTTCTCGGCTATTACTCTTCTTCACTATCTTTTCTTCACGTTTTCTGTGAAATATGTCAACTCCTGACATCTCAAACAACTTAACTCCACTATCCATATGCCTCTGTGCTCGTGGACAACTTGACGCTCTACTTCCGTCCTCAGTCTGTCCACATCCTTCCTCATTTCTACTCAGCACAGTTGCATTCGCTTTCCGACTCTTAATTTCAGCAGTCTGGGCTCTACTCAGGTCCGCTCTCTTCACATGATTCTTCTTCGGCTGGGCCATCTTCACTTTTCACCTCACCGAGACTTCATTTTTCTGGGCTGGACCCTCATCAAACAGCCATGCTATATCTACATCGATATCTTCCACCGGTTGAATCGACACTGTACCATCTTCTCCAGTGTCTTCCTCGTCGGCCACCTCTGCCTTCATCACTACCGAGACAGGGTTTTCAATGGCTTGGCGGTAACCTGACTCATCCCCTCGGATGTCAGTCAGGTTCACACTCTCAGGTGTCCCACCCGTGCCGAGGCCTTCTGGGCACTCCTCTGGCACAGTCTCCGCTATGACTCTTGGCAACACCTTTGTCCCGCACAAATCATTCCCCAGGATCACTTGGACTCCTGGAATAAGTATGTCGGGGCACACTCCCAACATCACCTCTGCCGACACATATTCGGACCTTAGCTGGACAGCACATACGGGCATGTCACTCTCCGACAATAACCCATATACTTTCATCTTCCCACTGCCAGCTAACCGTCGACCATTCCCAATCAGGCTTCTCGCAATCAAGCTCTGATTAGCTCCGGTATCTCTTAAGATACCAACTTCTACCTCAGGTTGGCCTCCTACACTGATCCAACCTTTGCTCATGAACGGCCTATACCTCTCGTTCACTAAGTTCGCTCTCTGTGGTTTGTCTCGGAACACATTAGTATATTTACCTCGGGGGTCACACATGGCCAGGGTCACAACTCTCTTGCCCTGCCGACAGTCTCGCATCACGTGACCCAATCCGTTACAATTGTAACATCTCATCTGTGAAAAATCTCTCCTATACGAACCAGAGTGGCTCTGACTTTGTCCACTCGCATGAGAGTTCCTCGGGCCGGGCACACTATTTGCACTCTGTGGAGCTTTACTGGACTCTTGATTCCCTGGATAACGATTAGTTTCTCGTTTAGCTCCTCCATCCTCACTTTCAGACGAAGTGCGCGACCTACTCTTCTGAGTTTTAGGGTACTTACTTTTATCTGCCCATTTATCAAAATTCTTTTCATCCCAGACTCTTCTGGGTCTCTCGTAATTTCTTCCTCCCCAGACTCCACTGGATCTGCCATTGCTGCGTCTCGCCTCGCTTCTCACTCTGTTCTCCCTCAAGCTCTTGTATGCTTCAGTAATCATATCCGCCCTATCTGCGGCATCTTTCACCTCCTTTATCCCTGCTTCTTGGATCTTGAACTTTGTTTCGGGATGCATCATCTCCAAGAACTTCTCCATGACCATCAGTTGCTTCAGGTCAGCGTAAGATCCAACTCCAGCAGCCTCAATCCACTTCTGGAATCGTCTTTCCAGATCCCTTGCTGTCTCAGCAAAAGTACACGCTCCAACTTTGCTCATCTCTCTGAAGCGCTTCCTATAAGCTTCTGGGGTTAACTGAAACGAGCGCAATATGCTGGTCTTTACTGTGGCATAATCCTGGCACTCTTCCAGTGACAATTGGGTGTATGCCTCCCTGGCTGCACCGGTCAATCTTAACTGGACCAGCTGGGCCCATTCCTCTTGTGGCCACTCCTTGATGCTGGCTACTTTTTCAAAGTGCTCGAAAAAACTTTCTGCCTCTTCGGGAACAAACAAGGGAATGTCCTTCTCCCTAACCCTAACCTCTGGTGGGTGTGATACCTGGGTGGTGCTCTCTGGCAACCCATGTTCAATCCTTTGTTCAGCCAAGGTTCTATTCGCTTCTATCTGCATTTGTTTTGTTCTCTCTTTTTCTTTTTCCACCTCTAGCCTTGCTTTCTCTTTTTCTTTCTCCTGTTCCAACTCCAGTTCCCTTATTCTGGTTTTCTCTTTTTCTTTCTCCTGTTCCAACTCCAGTTCCCTTATTCTGGTTTTCTCTTTTTCCACTTCCCTTTTCATCTGGAGTTCTAACTTCATCTTTTCCAGCTGGAACTGTCTCTCCTTGTCCTCTCGTTGTTGCTGCATCTGGAGCTCTAACTGGAATCTTTCCAAGCTCCTATTTCGGCTACTCCTGCTACTGCGGCTACTCTTGCTGCTCCTACTCGATCCCTGGGATCTCACTTCATCCTGCCCATCATCCTCCTTTCCACTTTCAGCTCCTTTTTGGGCTCCTTGCTCTGCCGCTTCATTTTTGGCTCTTAACTGCCTCAGGATCTCATCCTTCATCCCAGCTACTTTAGATGCTTTCAACCTAATGCCACATTTTTCTGCTATTTGTTTCAATTTATCCCTCGTGCAACCTTCCAAGTCCTCAGGCTTGCCTGACTCCACAAACGCTTGCACCTTATCCATCTTTGTCCTGTGAGTCTTCCCAAGAGAGAGAATATACACCTGCGGTCACGCAGTTTATTTCAGCAAGGGTGTACAAATCCACTCTTGGACAGGGTGTGGGTGTGTCAGTTCACTCTCCCGGACACAGGCCCCCAATTTTATTATAGACTGTGGGTTGTTGGTGTTGTTGTCGTTGATCCTTCTCTACGGACAACCCAACCCACAACTCGGCAGAGTGCTTTTACTTCACTAGGAGATCACACTAGGCGTTTCTGGCTCTTGGAGAGGGGCTCGACGTCACACGTTTAGGGGATGCGGCTCCAACACTTAGCCTCGTTGTCACGTGCACACACCCACTCGAGCCGCTGTGACTCCCCACTCTCTCCTTAGGTGATATGATCTCCTCGATCCCCCTTTGACTTATTAATATTACCTTCTACCCTGTCCACAGCAGTGGTTCTTGGTTCTTTCTCTCTCTCTCTCTCCTTCTTTACTACCTCCTGGGAAGCCTCACTAGGACAAGGGCAAACACCAGCAAATTGGGATACATTTTCTGGACGAAGCACATACACAATACATACACACATATGCTAATAATGAATCCTATACTCTATAATATTACAATCAGGTTGCACTCCAACACCATCAGAACTCTATCATCAGCTTATCAAGTGGTATCCTATCTCCTGGTTCACCACCTGATACTATCAACCTCCTCAAGTTGATCAAGTCTACATACACTGTTGCACCATCAGCAAGAGAATACATATATGTATCTATAAATGTGTACCAAGAAAATCAGCATTTGAATGCAATAACATATCAGTATAAATGTTCATTGATACACAACAATGATCAATCGATCACTCTATCAGTCCTAGAACGCATACGTCTGTAGGTAATCCAGCCTACGACTGTAACTCTAAACTTCAGTGTAAAACACTCCTTGACATCAGAATACCAACAATCACTCACCTCTCACTGCGTCTTGCACGCCACTGACAACCAAACACTATCAACTCCCTACAAGTAATCCACCAGTACTTCCCTTCCACCTTTGGAAGTTCACTACCCTAATATCTTTAGGTTCTTCCGGGCTTCACTACCAGGATCCTCTGCAGCTCCTCCAGGCTGCTATCATGAAGATTCCTTGAGCAACTATGGTGCTCTACTACTTCTGCTAGGTTCCTCCACAGCTCTCTTGGCTGCTACACCATGAAGTTTCCCCGAGCAACTATGGTGCTTCACCACCACTACAGAAGCACGTGACACTCCTCTTCACCACTTCTCCTCACAGCTCGAGGTCCTCTGCTCCACTACTTTGGAGTCTCATCAGCTACTTCATCTGTGCTGGCTTCGAAGTTCTCAGCAACTTCTTCCCCAAAGACAAACCTGCAACCCATCGACACTCCAATAAAAATGTTCCCCATTAACACATGAACAAAAATAATCACACAATATGTTTGCCTCCAACCTCTATCTGTCCTCTATTTACAGTGAGAGTGGACTCCCCCGTTTTGGGCGGGTCCATACTCCACCTCGCCAGGCGGCGGTCCTCACTCGCTGGGAGGGTCTTCCTCCGTCAGGAGCCAGGCTCCCTCAGTCGCCCGCCAGCGCTCAGAGGGGATGGACGTCGCTCCGTGTTCCTCCCTCTCCACTCTCTTATTTCAGGCCTTCTGCCTTATTAAAACATGTCTAACTTATAAATAAACATCGCTACTGTCGCTGGGCACACGACCAACTACAAGCAATCACTATGAACTGGCGTATATCGTGCTTACCACAGATCGTCTGGTCGAGGGCGCTTCTTCCTCTGACGAGGCTTGGTCAGGGCGCTCCACGGCCCACAATAATGCCTCCGGGCGGCTTAATATTCACTAATTATCGCCCACGACTTGAGACCACACGTCCCCAGCTCGATTCCACAGCTGGTACGTCTGCACACTTCTCTTCTCTTCGAGATATATCACTAGGGGTTCCCTTCTGACGGGAGCTCAACGGAGAGCGGCTTCCCCCTGCGATGTCTGGCACTCAAGTGAGGTCAAAGCCCTTCCAGAAGCGAGCCTCACGCCTCCAGCAAAATGTCCACATCTCCTAGCCAGTCATTTATCTGTGTTCTTCTTCATTGCCCATCATCTCAAACTGTTATACATATCCAAGCAACTATTTTACATATGGGTTATTACCTCAATATTTGCTAGACTTTCTAATCAGGTCAGGCTTGATGAATAACTCTCAAGGAGGGAGACTCGTTTCTCCTGCAGGCTGAGATCATAACAATATATATATATATATATATATATATATATATATATATATATATATATATATATATATATATATATATATATATATATATATATATATATATATATATATATATATATTAAATATGACCGAAAAAGTAAGATTAATAATTCTAACACGAATTTTCTCAATATTTCTTATGTTTCTTTTCACTGTCGATGGTAATTGAATAATCATCGATAGATACAGCGATAGCAGGCGGCTTGACATCTGCGAGGCACTACACATCAAGAAGTCAACACCAGCAATCAACAGCCAATTAATGCACAACTATATTCTACCCACTTCAAGACTCCGCACCAATATAGAAGCATCAAAAAATATGGGTCAATAGGCCCTTTGCAGTTACTTCTATTCTTCCCTTTAATTTACCCAATTTATACCCATTGCACCGTGTTCTGTCTTGTGTTGAAAGTTTTGTTCACCTCATCCAAAACTGTTGTAACATATCACCTCATCCAAATGCGGGTATATAAGATGAAAGCTGTTTAAATGATAGCATAGTAGAACTCTGTTTAGTGTTTGCAGGTTATAGTTGTGTGTGTGTAAACTAAAGTCTTTGAAAATGTAATAAGTTATTACGAAACGCGTTTAAGTGTCGCGTCAGACTAGAAATAAAAATGAATTTTGGAGAATTGATTATTCAATTACTATCGACAGTGAAAAGAAATATAAGAAATATTGTGAAAATTCGTGTTAGAATTGTTAATCTTACTTTTTCGGTCATTTTCGGTTTTATATATATATATATATATATATATATATATATATATATATATATATATATATATATATATATATATATATATATATATATATATATATATATATATATATATATATATATATGACAATGTCAGACCACGGAGGAAAAATGAAACAGGAAATTTCCTTAAGTACTTTCGTATATTAAATACATCTTCAGAAGGTCCATTCAAGTCCATTTCCTCCATTCGGAGGAAAAACATTTTTCCTCCGTGGTCTGACATTGTCACATTGTCACGTGTTTATTTTCGTGATATACACACACACATATATATATATATATATATATATATATATATATATATATATATATATATATATATATATATATATATATATATATATATATATATATATATATATATATATATATATATATATATATATGTATATATATTGGTGTATACTGGCAGCAGGTTTTCTTTCAAACATGTTTCATTGAATATGACCGCATATTCTGTATTTATTATTTTCTGGTTTAGGGCTTCTATCCCTCTAACTATTTTCTTAGCATCAAGTAATGTTGAACAAAAATACTTGCATAATAGACAAAACCCAAGATTCAAGAAGATTACAAATTCTTGAGGCAATTCACATAAGAATAGAGCGACCTACCATGAACACCCAAATCACGGAACTATTTACTCTACCCACCATGAGAGTAAGGACAAGACAAGAACATATCCATGCCAACACAGAAGACAATGTCCAACATAACAGGCCAATTACAGTGGATTAATCTTTGTGTTTAGATAGGAGATGCCTCGTATGGGCCAATAAGCCTTCTGCAGCCCCTATGTTTATCCTTTATGTATCCCCCCATGTTTTCACCTTCATTGTATTATCACCTGACCTAATGCGGGTATAAAATCAACTAGTATTGTAAGATCTGTTCACTTGAGAATGAACCATGGAGGTTCGAAACGTCGTGCAAATTATACAAATAAGTGTAATACACTCTATAGTAAATCACTTCTTTTCTTCACCTTAAAAGTACGAAAATGAGTTTTGGAGAACTCCTATTTCAATTAAGCCCTGATGCTAAGAAAATAGTTAGAGGGATAGAAGCCCTAAACCAGAAAATAATAAATACAGAATATGCGGTCATATTCAATATATATATATATATATATATATATATATATATATATATATATATATATATGTCGTACCTAGTAGCCAGAACGCCCTTCTCAGCCTATTATGCAAGGCCTGATTTGCCTAATAAGCCAAGTTTTCTGAAATTAATATATTTTCTCAAATTTTTTTCTTATGAAATGATAAAGCTACCCATTTCATAATGTATGAGGTCAATTTTTTTCTATTGGAGTTAAAATTAACGTAGATATATGACCGAACCTAACCAACCCTACCTAACCTAACCTAACCTATCTTTATAGGTTAGGTTAAGTTAGGTAGCTGAAAATGTTAGGTTAGGTTAGGTTAGGTAGGTTAGGTAGTCGAAAAACAATTAATTCATGAAAACTTGGCTTATTAGGCAAATCGGGCCTTGCATAGTAGGCTGAGAAGTGCGTTCTGGCTACTAGGTACGACATATATATATATATATATATATATATATATATATATATATATATATATATATATATATATATATATATATATATATATATATATATATATATATATATATATATATATATATATATATATATATATATATATATATATATATATATATATATATATATATATATATATATATATATATATATATATATATATATATATATATATATATATATATATATATATATATATATATATATATATATATATATATATATATATATATATATATATATATATATATATATATATATATATATATATATATATTGTGACGGTGTTCCCCCCCTTATAATTCTCCCACGCCTGCAGTAAGAGTCATGTCTACTTTTCCCAAGCGTTCTCTACGTAGCAGGCTACAATTTGATATATGACAAGAGTGAAGTGTTCTCGGAGAGCCGAGAAATTTGTGAAATAGTAATATTTTGGCCTGTGGTATAGGCCCTTTAGGAAGCCAAGATGGCGCTGGCCTTCCTGATTTCCCGCCAAAACCGTGTGACGTCAGTGGCACCGGATTGGTCACCGACAGCAATGTGGCACCGGGAGCCAATGAAAACCTCCCGTGGCGAAAGTGACGTCACGAAGGAAGGGGGTCCGGCCAGCGCGCCAAGCTGGCGCCATCAGTCAGACACGACACGTCAAAGAGGTCAGACGTGCGACGATTGGTCCTGTCAGTTTGACAGTTGTTTCCCGCTCCCGTGGATTTACGCGTCACCTGAAGTCTGCCAGTACTCTGTGAGGTCTTCCCTAGTTCATGTGTTGAACCAGAGAGGGAATCGACGGTTATTTGAGCAACAAGTGCTCCAGTCAGTTACTGTGCAAGAAGAAGCAGTGAAGCCGTGCAGTGACGTATGTGACGTCTGTGGCAGTTCACCAGTTCGTGACAGCGTAGTGGCTGACAGAGCCACTGGGTAGCTGAGGAAGGAGAGGACTATTTGGGGAATCCGGACAACTGTTGCTGAGACGTAGGCGGCAGCCGTTGCTGGGAGAAGACGACGGCCAGGAGACCGACTCCAACCCTTCAAGAAGTCAAGAAGGAGGACGGACCTGCAGTGAAGAGGGCACGGAGACGACGCGCTAAACGGTGGGACGACGAGAGGCTCCGGTAGGACACGATGACGTGTCGTGTGGGGGCGTTCCCGACACGAGGACCCGGAGCTACATCTCGACTCTCATCGGAGGATAGGTTGAAGTAGGTGTTTCTAGCTCCCTCCCCATTCCCCTTTAGTTAGCTATATTGTTCGGCTATATTATCTAGCCTGAGGATTTTATATGTCGTGAGCAAGTCTCACCAATGTCACAGTGAGGCACCAGTTTGCCGTGTAGTACTATCAAGAGTACTTATTATACTTATGTTTATTATTGGTGTGTACAGGCACCAGGAACAAGTGGTAAATTTACTGTGTATTGTATATCTTTCTACAGACTTTGATGTGAACATATAGTGATAAATTATATATAATATTATGCCAGTATTTGGAGGTTAGGCTACGTGCCCAGAAACTATTTATTTTCCATGTATTGATGTTTGATTTATATACGTTATATATGTCTATGTTCAAGCAGTGATTAATCATTTGTGAGTACAGTGAATTATTGCGTTATCGCCCACGAGAGAAAGTACTGAAAACTCCAGTGTTAATATTTCATAATATATTGTTGAATGAAGAACAATGTATAACCATTACAGTGAGGCGTTGTAGCATTGATTGTAGAAAAGACTGTTTGAGCCTGAGTACAGTGTAACTAAGTAGTACGTGCTATTTGTGCCAATATCGAGTGTGCGAGTTTCTAGTAATATTGGAGAACTTAAAGAAACAGCGCGCGTGAATCTGAAAACAAGCAATAAGCTTTCGCGCGGGGGCCAGGCGATCAGCTGTTCTTGACACTTGATGAGGAGGGGAGGTGTTGCCACTTAGTGAGCGCATACTATTCGTGGGAACTACCGGCCGCTGCCAGGATCAGTTGATTTATTTATTATTGTTTGGCCTTGTGACATCTTTCATACATTTTAAGTAAAATACAAAACTATCTTTGTGTTTATATCATTCCCTCCATTGATCTTGTGGCTATATTATAGTGAAAGCATAGAGTGATAACAATAAGTACCTGCCTTATTCCTGATCTTTTGAGTGTGACCTTGCCAAGGCTACCACTAATTCCACCAGTCCACTGAGGTGTTACTGGCCACCTAAAACACCAGTTGGCGACCTTGTGGTTTACCGTAGAGCCCGATTGTTGGGGAGGGCACACGACAGTCAAGTGAACGAGTCGTGTTCCCACTCTTTCTTAATCAGAGGCCGTTGAGATTGACTGGGAGACTCTCCTGGCGTGCAGTGGCGCCGTGAGGATCGAGTGAAGACCCGCAGGGCTACGGTGAGTGACCTTGAGCATAACTATTGCTCTCCCCAGAGTAAGGATAGAGAAGCAGAAACCCCAACAATATATATATATATATATAAAACGCTGAACTGTAATGCCAATCCTGACCTTAAAATCTTCATTGAAGGTTGTAACAGAACCCATAAGCACCACACCAGAAACAAATACCTTTTTGATATTCCAAAAGTACGACTTAATCAAACTAGAAATGCTAAAAAGAAAAGATAAAAACTAAGCACTACCTAATTAACTCCCTGTAACCTACCTTACCCCTATATTGTCAACCCATGTCTGTTATTTTTATACAATGCTGTTTGTCGACCTATTTGTATTTTTGCTGTTTTTCTGCCATGTTCCCCCTTTTTTATTTTTATATTTTCTGAACACATTTAAACTTTAATCTCAATTAGTATTAAGTTTTAATCTTTTAGTGTTTTTCCTGCCCGAAACGCTTTGCGTAATAGTGGCTTTAGGCACTGTATGTACTAGCTCTATCTATAAATTCATTAATTAATATTTGTATCACCCCTTGTGTGTATGTACTTTACCTGAATAAACATCTGAATTATTTGAATTTTGAATAATGTTCCTGTGGGCTGTCAGGCATTTTCTATAATGCTGACATTTCCTCTCATCTTCTGGAACCTGCAAGCCTATTATTACTCATGCCCATGGGTATCCAAGCCTGATGCCGCGTAAGGGCCCTTCTGTTTTTCTATTGCTTCCTCTCGTCAAAAAGAACTGAACTATATCTGTATTTACACCATAAAACATCCTCCAGACGGAATGACATTATAAATGCGGAATTAGGTTGGGATACCGTTACTTCTGGCAAGTGACTGCAGGTAATCTCTCCCAACAGTGATCAATCCACTTGTATACTATATTGAACAAAAAGAGCTAGGATACACACTCTTTAACACTATATTCGTGAATGCTATAAATTTTACAATGCATATACCTGGGGCAAATTGTAACTATATTACTCACTGATATTAAAATATATTCCCATACTTTACCCAAAGGCTAGTATAGCTGACTCCCATCACAGGTATAACCATTGACCACCCATCGTTTGAGATGAGGATATTTATTTTTTAATAATTTATACAAGAGTTCTTACATTCTTGTACAGCCACTAGCACGCATTGCATTTCGGGCAAGTCCTTAATCCTAATTTTCACACACACATCCCTAGAAAGCAACTGTCTAACTCCCAGGTACCTATATACTCCTAGGTAACAGGGGCATCAGGGTGAAAGAAACTTTGCCCATTTGTTTCCGCCTTCCGCCGGAGATCGAACCCACACCCTTTGGACTACGAACTCCGAGCGCTGTCCACTCATCCGTCAGGCTCCCATATTAGATGAACCTCACAATTAGATTTTGAGCCGTACTCTGTAGTTCGCTATACGTGTACCTACACTTATTTAATATGCATTATAAAAGTTCTCATGGTGTATTGGGTTCATAATAAACTAAATTAAAATAAACTCTTTTTAGCTGGCGCCTTATCGGTTATCAATATAATACAATGTGAATTGTTAACTGTATGAGCTGTATATATATGGATGCGGTTCATATATCATTCCATGTCATTTTATAAGCTTGGTTGATTACCGATGGGTCCGTATTCAAATGTTACTGTTTACCTAAGACAATCAAACATAATTTGTGTATTTTAATTTAAAAAAAGTACAGTATATGACGTTTCAGATCTATAATGTGGAATTTCTGTCACCCATTAGTTCTCAAATAACAAATACATTATTTATTAGAGAAAATGGATCGATTATTATTAGTTATAGACAGGCTGCGTCATTGCATGTCACCCTAGATCTCCACATAACTAGGCTGAATGTCACCCTCAACCCTAAATAGCTAGACTGCATGTCACCCTAACCTCTACATGGGTAGGCTGCATATCACCCTAAACCTCAAATAGCTAGACTGCATGTCACCCTAAGATGCCATAAAAGCTAGGCTACATGTCACATTATGATCCCACATAGCTAGAATGTTTTTCCCTATGATCTCCACATAGCTAGGCTGCGTATCACCCAATAAGGCCACATAGCTAGGCTGCATGTTACCCTATAATCCCACATAGCTAGAGTGAATGTCACCCTATGATGACACTTAGTTAAACTGTGTGTCACCCCTGTAAGGTAACATAGCTAGTCTGTGTGTCACCTTATGATGCCACATACTACAAATAGTTTTCCGATGATTCAACCCGTTCTATTCACTCCGACACCTCCCTCCGTAACTGCTGAGTCCCCCCACCACATGACCCCCTTCCCCACCAGTGTCTCCAGACTTTTTAATCAGCCCTCGATCCATATTGTCGGACACCTTCCTCAGGCTTCTCCCCACCTAAACAATAAATAAATAAATGTTTATTTAGGTAAGGTACATACATACAAGAGATTTTACAAAGTTTGTTGGATTAATAGATAGAGCTAGTACACACAATGCCTAAAGCCACTATTACGCAAAGCGTTTCGGGCAGGAAAAACATTAATGACTAAAGCTTAATACTAATGGGTAAAAAGAATAAAATGTGTTGAGAACAAATAAAAATAGAGGTAAAAGAGGGGGGAACATGGCTGAAAAAGCAGCACAAATACAATTACAAATTATTACAGAAAATTACATTCAAACAGCGTTGTTTTGAAAAAAAAAACATACATGGTTGACAACAGAGGGGTAAGGTAGGTTACAAGGAATTTATTAGGTAGTGCTTCGTTTTTATCTTAAACTGGTTGAGAGAGGTACTGTCTTTAACATGGTTGGGAAGATCATTCCACATTCTGGGTCCCTTGATTTGAAGAGCATTTCTAGTTTGATTAAGTCGTACTCTAGGAATATCAAAACTGTATTTATTTCTGGTGTGGTGCTCATGGGTTCTGTTACAACCTTCAATGAATCTTTTGAGGTCAGGATTGGCATTACAGTTCAGCGTTTTATATATGTATAATACACATGAGAGAATGTGCAATGACTTAATATCTAACATATTCAGAGATTTGAGTAGGGGTACCGAATGATGTTTGGGGCGAGAGTTGGATATTGTCCTAATAGCAGCTTTGTGTTGAGTAATTAGAGGACGTAAATGATTTTGGGTAGTAGAACCCCAAGCACAAATACCATAGTTGAGATATGGATAGATGAGGGAGTAATAGAGAGTCACCAGGGCAGGGCGGGGTACATAATATCTGATCTTAGAAAGAATGCCAACAGTTTTTGAAACTTTTTTTGATATATTTAGAATGTGTCCCTGGAAATTCAGCTTGTGGTCGATGAAAACGCCAAGGAATTTGCCATCTAATTTGTTACAAATTTGGGTATTGTTTATTTTGAGATTTATTTGATTAGAGGATTTATTGCCAAACAGAATATAAAATGTTTTGTCAATGTTAAGAGTGAGTTTGTTGGCAGTTAGCCAAAGATGGACTTTCTCTAGCTCAGTATTTACTGTGGTATTTAGAGCAAGGGGGTCAGGACTGAAGTAAATGAAGGTTGTGTCGTCAGCAAATAGAATTGGTTTGAGGTGTTGGGAGGCATTTGGAAGGTCATTAATGTAGTTGAGAAAGAGGAGAGGGCCAAGTATGCTACCCTGAGGAACACCAATGTTGATGGGTAGGGTGGGAGAAATTGTATTATTCACAGAAACATACTGGAGCCTGTCAGTAAGATAAGATTTGAGGTATTGCAGGGAGTGTCCTCTGACTCCATAATGATGTAATTTAAGAAGAAGGTTTTGGTGGTTGACAGTGTCAAAAGCCTTACGCAGGTCCACAAATAACCCAACAGGGAACTCCTTTTTATCAAGAGCTGTGTGAATCAAGTTAATCATACTAATAAGTGCATCGTTAGTGCTTTTTTTTGGTCTGAAGCCATATTGACAAGATCTAAGTATATTGTGTTTGGCTAGAAAAGAGTAAAGCTGCTTGTAGATTAGTTTTTCGAATATTTTTGGCAAGTTAGGCAGGATTGATATAGGTCTGTAGTTGTTAACATCTGTGAGATCACCACATTTGTGGACAGGGGTTACTCTTGCTTTTTTTAGAATGGCTGGAAAGGTTTGGAGTTCAAGTACAGCAAACGTGCTGTACTCTTGAAATACAGAAAATGTACAACCTCTCCTACATTATTTCCCTCCCCGTATTTAATATAACAATATGCTTTAATATATTTACTTATCTCTCTCATCTCATTTTTCTCTTGTAATGTATCTTTATCATTTATCAATTCTGATTGAAATTACCTATTTTCCTCTTGTAATGTATCTTTATCATTTATCAATTCTGATTGAAATTACCTACTTAAAATTATCTGCTAGATTAAGGACCTGCCCGAAACGCTGCGCGTACTAGTGGCTTTACAAGAATGTAAATACTGTACTATCCAATGTATTCTCACAAACCCAATGTACCTTCTTGTATATATATAAATAAATAAATAAATAAATACATATTCCCTCCCCATAGCAACTGCCCCTCCCCCCCCCCCCCCCACTCTCTCCCTCATCCTGTGCCTCACCCTTCAGTGAGCGGCGCGGTCAGTCCCTCCGTTGCCTGGTGTGAGTGAGGGGGTGTGAAACAGCCGTGAGCCAGTGACTATATATTGTCCAGTTTACTGTGTACTCTGCTTTAACTTTAACACGCGGACACTACCCCAAGTTCCGTGTACACTTTATGTAGTGCAGTTGCCACCATGATGCCCCCAGCTGGTCTCCTGTAAGTTTATCTCTGGTGTGTTTTGACCGTGCGAGCCTCAACAACACTTACCATGTGCGGGTTTTCTGCTTACCTTGACAAATATTGGGTTGTGTTCCTGCCTCTAGCCCTCTACCACCTCCTGGGCTAAGGTATGCTGAACTCTGTAATTACTATACGAGTACTGGAACACTTGATGATATATTGGACTTGTATCCAAGATTGACCATGTAATATATCAATCATACAATGTATATATATGATGTAACTATATAACCTGAGCTTGTAAAAGCACCTTCATCACCTTCAGTGATTAAGTGCTTAATTGCACACTAGTTTCTTTATCAGCCACCTCACCCTGTCAGAGTAAATGAGACAAATGTATGTGAATGCATGTGTGTGTATATATGTATGTATATGTATGGGTATAAAGTATATATGGAAGTTGATCAGAATTACATTTCACCTTTGTGAATGTACATTAATGACACTATGTAAAAGACACATCTAACACTTTATGTAGGACATACGTAAATCTGTTTATCTATGTATTTACGTATGTAGGTTAGCTTAGCATTTTAAAAGCACCGAATCACCTTCTGTGGTTGAGTGTTCAATAAACCCTTGAACTCTATGTTTAACATTTCTCTAACCCTGTCCATGGAGGACAGAAGAAAATGTATATATGCTGGTTAGCATTGTAAATGTGTGGCCACATCTGTGGTAGAAAAAAAATGCACGCTGGGGTGTAGAGTTCTAATGAATATACCAAAGTACTGAAGAAACAAAAATAATAATTATAATAATAAAAATAACTAATAATATGTATATAATCATAAAATGATAGGATTATTTTAAGCAACAATTATT
This sequence comes from Procambarus clarkii, assembly GCF_040958095.1. Lineage (NCBI taxonomy): Eukaryota > Metazoa > Arthropoda > Malacostraca > Decapoda > Cambaridae > Procambarus > Procambarus clarkii. The sequence goes on from NW_027189140.1 coordinate 2,696,061, forward strand.
CTGCAGTATGTGCTTACATTCGGTTTCAGCTCTTAAAGCCTACCTTTAGCTCACTTGCGGATCCCGTAGAACTTTTTAGTTTATATGAATTTACCCGAGGGCCTCGACGAGGACAGGAAGCCAGCGGCTTGTCGAAGGTCCCCCATTTGTCCTGATAATCTTTTCCAGTTTGATTTTGAAATTCAACAGTCTTTGCATTTACAGCTTCGGCGGGTAGGCGTTTCCATTTTTTTAATGGGTGAAAAGCATTTCCTTTTCTCAATTCTACAATGTGTCTAGTTGAGCTTGAAATCGTTGCTTCTTGTCTGTTACATTTGACCTTTTGAAGAAAATTTCCGAATCAACATCCACCAAATTATTCTGTATTTTATTCAATGAGATCCGTCTTATGCCTGGTTTGCGGTGTCGTTAGTACTGTGGCCCTCAACCGTTCCTGATACGAGACATGACTTACCTCTGGAATGATTTTTGTTGCCAGGTGTTGCACCTTCTCCAGGGCAGCTATGTCCTTCTGAAGATAGGGTCTCCTTGCTTGGATACAGTAAGTAATCCATGTGGGCCCGCACAGAGATTTATAAAATTGAATCGCCACCACCCTTTCCCTGAAGTCTAAGGTACCCTTGATTATTCCAAGGGTTTGGTTAGCTTTTTTGACTGCTGTACCTACCTGTTGTGCAACTTTCAGCGAGTGGTGGATTTTGACTCCATCCTCACTCTGCTGTTATGTAATGCTATTAATTTGGTAGTTGTGGCGTAAGTTGTTATGCTCCACATGCAAGGTCTTGCATTTGTCAACATTAAAAAGCACTTTCCAGTCTTCTGGCCATTTGTGGAGATCACGTAGATCTTTGTAGAGCTCCTATATCATTATTTCCCGCTTTACCATACTTTTTTGTCTAATTTTGATGGGGTTTGTAATAATCTCATCTATGTCAGATGTAAATAACAAAAAATGTTGGCCCCCAAAATGGATCCTTAAGGTACCCCATTTACCACATTTACAGCCATCATCACTTAGGCGCTGGTGGCTGAGTTGACAGCGCTCTAGAGTCGTTGGACCTAGAGACCGGGGTTCGATCCCCGGCACCAGCGGACGGTTTTGGCCTCCACCACCTTCTCACTTGACTTGTTCCAATCGTCTACCACTGTTTGCGAAAGTTAATTTTCTTATATTTCTTCGGCATCTGTGTTTAGATAGTTTAAATCTATGACCTCTTGTTCCTGAAGTTCCAGGTCTCAGGAAATCTTCCCTATCAATTTTGTCAATTCCTGTTACTATTTTGTACGTAGTGATCATATCACCTCTTTTTCTTGTCTTCTAGTTTTGACATATTTAATGCCTCTAACCACTCCTCGTAGCTCTTGCCCTTCAGTTCTGGGAGCCACTTAGTAGCATGTCTTTGCACCTTTTCCAGTTTGTTGATGTGCTTATTAAGATATGGGCACCACACAACCGCTGCATATTCTAGCTTTGGCCTAACAAAAGTCGTGAACAATTTCTTTAGTATTTCCCCATCCATGTATTTAAAACCAATTCTGAAGTTAGAAAGCGTGGCATAGGCTCCTTGCACAATATTCTTTATGTGGTCCTCAGGTGATAGTTTTCTATCTAGAACCACCCCTAGATCTCTTTCTTTATCAAAATTCTTTAAAGATTTCTCACATAATTTATAGGTTGTGTGGGGTCTATGTTCTCCTATTCCACATTTCATAACATGGCATTTATTAACATTAAATTCCATTTGCCAAGTGGTGCTCCATATACTTATTTTTCCATGTCTTCTTGAAGGGCATGACCATCATCTAAGTTTCTTATCCTTCCTATTATCTTAGCATCATCATCAAACATGTTCATATAATTCTGTATACCAACTGGTAGATCATTTATGTAGACAATAAACATCACTGGTGCAAGAACTGAACCCTGTGGTACTCCACTTGTGATATTTCTCCAGTCCGATACAATGCCTCTGATCACTGCCCTCATTTTTCTATCAGTCAGAAAATGTTTGATCCATGTTAGAAGTTTACCTGTAACTCCTCCAATAGTTTCCAGTTTCCAGAACAACCTCTTTTGTGGAACTCTGTCGAAAGCCTTTTTTAGGTCCAGACAGATGCAGTCAACCCAACCATCTCTTTCCTGTAAAATCTCTGTGGCTCGATCATAAAAACTGAGTAATTCGATACACAGGATCTTCCAGATTGAAAACCATACTGTCTGTTTGATATTATATCATTTCTCTCCAGGTGTTCTACCCATTTAGTTTTTATTATTTTTTCCAATATTTTGACTATTACACTTGTCAATGATACAAGTTTATAATTGAGGGGGTCTTCCCTGCTGCCACTTTTGTAAAGTTCCTCTCTGCCTCTCTCCTTACTGACCGGGTAAGACAAGCATAAACTATTCAACACTGGCGGGACGCGAACAAGGGGACACAGGTGGAAACTGAGTACCCACATGAGCCACAGAGACGTTAGAAAGAACTTTTTCAGTGTCAGAGTAGTTAACAGATGGAATGCATTAGGCAGTGATGTGGTGGAGGCTGACTCCATACACAGTTTATAATGTAGATATGACAGAGCCCAGTAGGCTTAGGAATCTGTACATCAGTTGATTGACAGTTGAGAGGCGGGACCAAAGAGCCAGAGCTCAACCCCCGCAAGCACAAATAGGTGAGTACACACGTCCTCTTGGACATTACGAGTGATCACGTCCTCTTGGACATTAGGAGTGATCACGTCTTCTTGGACATTACGAGTGATCACGTCCTCTTGGACATTACGAGTGATCACGTCCTCTTGGACATTACGAGTGATCACGTCCTCTTGGACATTACAAGTGATCACGTCCTCTTGGACATTACGAGTGATCACGTCCTCTTGGACATTACGAGTGATCACGTCCTCTTGGACATTACGAGTGATCACGTCCTCTTGGACATTACGAGTGATCATGTCCTCTTGGACATTAGGAGTGATCACGTCCTCTTGGACATTACGAGTGATCACGTCCTCTTGGACATTACGAGTGATCACGTCCTCTTGGACATTACGAGTGATCACGTCCTCTTGGACATTACGAGTGATCACGTCCTCTTGGTCATTACGAGTGATCACGTCCTCTTGGACATTACGAGTGATCACGTCCTCTTGGTCATTACGAGTGATCACGTCCTCTTGGACATTACGAGTGATCACGTCCTCTTGGACATTACGAGTGATCACGTCCTCTTGGACATTACGAGTGATCACGTCCTCTTGGTCATTACGAGTGATCACGTCCTCTTGGACATTACGAGTGATCACGTCCTCTTGGACATTACGAGTGATCACGTCCTCTTGGTCATTACGAGTGATCACGTCCTCTTGGACATTACGAGTGATCACGTCCTCTTGGACATTACGAGTGATCACATCCTCTTGGACATTACGAGTGATCACGTCCTCTTGGTCATTACGAGTGATCACGTCCTCTTGGACATTACGAGTGATCACGTCCTCTTGGACATTACGAGTGATCACGTCCTCTTGGACATTACGAGTGATCACGTCCTCTTGGACATTACGAGTGATCACGTCCTCTTGGACATTACGAGTGATCACGTCCTCTTGGACATTAGGAGTGATCACGTCCTCTTGGACATTACGAGTGATCACGTCCTCTTGGACATTACGAGTGATCACGTCCTCTTGGACATTACGAGTGATCACGTCCTCTTGGACATTACGAGTGATCACGTCCTCTTGGACATTAAATACGCTATGCGATATAATCTAGTAGAGAATGGTGACAGTGAAACTGTTGTTAAACTTGATTTCAAGAGAGGACGCTATGGGGAACTTAGAAATTTTTTTCACGGGTATAATTGGACAGACTTGTTGCTAGGCAAGGAAGTAAATGAGACATATGCCAAAGTTTGCAAAATATACGATGAAGGCACACAAACATTCATACCAAAACAGACATGCAAACCTAGGAAACAGGGTTGGTTCAATAGAAATTGCGAGAGGGCCAGAGATCAAAAGACACAAAAATAGAATCATTATAGAAAGAGGCCAAACCCCCAAACATACCAGCGATATAAAGATGCAAGCAACAACTACACGGCAGTAAGGAGAGAGGCAGAGAGGAACTTTACAAAAGTGGCAGCAGGGAAGACCCCCTCAATTATAAACTTGTATCATTGACAAGTGTAATAGTCAAAATATTGGAAAAAATAATAAAAACTAAATGGGTAGAACACCTGGAGAGAAATGATATAATATCAAACAGACAGTATGGTTTTCAATCTGGAAGATCCTGTGTATCGAATTACTCAGTTTTTATGATCGAGCCACAGAGATTTTACAGGAAAGAGATGGTTGGGTTGACTGCATCTGTCTGGACCTAAAAAAGGCTTTCGACAGAGTTCCACAAAAGAGGTTGTTCTGGAAACTGGAAACTATTGGAGGAGTTACAGGTAAACTTCTAACATGGATCAAACATTTTCTGACTGATAGAAAAATGAGGGCAGTGATCAGAGGCATTGTATCGGACTGGAGAAATATCACAAGTGGAGTACCACAGGGTTCAGTTCTTGCACCAGTGATGTTTATTGTCTACATAAATGATCTACCAGTTGGTATACAGAATTATATGAACATGTTTGATGATGATGCTAAGATAATAGGAAGGATAAGAAACTTAGATGATGGTCATGCCCTTCAAGAAGACATGGAAAAATAAGTATATGGAGCACCACTTGGCAAATGGAATTTAATGTTAATAAATGCCATGTTATGAAATGTGGAATAGGAGAACATAGACCCCACACAACCTATAAATTATGTGAGAAATCTTTAAAGAATTTTGATAAAGAAAGAGATCTAGGGGTGGTTCTAGATAGAAAACTATCACCTGAGGACCACATAAAGAATATTGTGCAAGGAGCCTATGCCACGCTTTCTAACTTCAGAATTGGTTTTAAATACATGGATGGGGAAATACTAAAGAAATTGTTCACGACTTTTGTTAGGCCAAAGCTAGAATATGCAGCGGTTGTGTGGTGCCCATATCTTAATAAGCACATCAACAAACTGGAAAAGGTGCAAAGACATGCTACTAAGTGGCTCCCAGAACTGAAGGGCAAGAGCTACGAGGAGTGGTTAGAGGCATTAAATATGTCAAAACTAGAAGACAAGAAAAAGAGGTGATATGATCACTACGTACAAAATAGTAACAGGAATTGACAAAATTGATAGGGAAGATTTCCTGAGACCTGGAACTTCAGGAACAAGAGGTCATAGATTTAAACTATCTAAACACAGATGCCGAAGAAATATAAGAAAATTAACTTTCGCAAACAGTGGTAGACGATTGGAACAAGTCAAGTGAGAAGGTGGTGGAGGCCAAAACCGTCCGCTGGTGCCGGGGATCGAACCCCGGTCTCTAGGTCCAACGACTCTAGAGCGCTGTCAACTCAGCCACCAGCGCCTAAGTGATGATGGCTGTAAATGTGGTAAATGGGGTACCTTAAGGATCCATTTTGGGGGCCAACATTTTTTGTTATTTACATCTGACATAGATGAGATTATTACAAACCCCATCAAAATTAGACAAAAAAGTATGGTAAAGCGGGAAATAATGATATAGGAGCTCTACAAAGATCTACGTGATCTCCACAAATGGCCAGAAGACTGGAAAGTGCTTTTTAATGTTGACAAATGCAAGACCTTGCATGTGGAGCATAACAACTTACGCCACAACTACCAAATTAATAGCATTACATAACAGCAGAGTGAGGATGGAGTCAAAATCCACCACTCGCTGAAAGTTGCACAACAGGTAGGTACAGCAGTCAAAAAAGCTAACCAAACCCTTGGAATAATCAAGGGTACCTTAGACTTCAGGGAAAGGGTGGTGGCGATTCAATTTTATAAATCTCTGTGCGGGCCCACATGGATTACTTACTGTATCCAAGCAAGGAGACCCTATCTTCAGAAGGACATAGCTGCCCTGGAGAAGGTGCAACACCTGGCAACAAAAATCATTCCAGAGGTAAGTCATGTCTCGTATCAGGAACGGTTGAGGGCCACAGTACTAACGACACCGCAAACCAGGCATAAGACGGATCTCATTGAATAAAATACAGAATAATTTGGTGGATGTTGATTCGGAAATTTTCTTCAAAAGGTCAAATGTAACAGACAAGAAGCAACGATTTCAAGCTCAACTAGACACATTGTAGAATTGAGAAAAGGAAATGCTTTTCACCCATTAAAAAAATGGAAACGCCTACCCGCCGAAGCTGTAAATGCAAAGACTGTTGAATTTCAAAATCAAACTGGAAAAGATTATCAGGACAAATGGGGGACCTTCGACAAGCCGCTGGCTTCCTGTCCTCGTCGAGGCCCTCGGGTAAATTCATATAAACTAAAAAGTTCTACGGGATCCGCAAGTGAGCTAAAGGTAGGCTTTAAGAGCTGAAACCGAATGTAAGCACATACTGCAGAATAATTGTTGCTTAAAATAATCCTATCATTTTATGATTATATACATATTATTAGTTATTTTTATTATTATAATTATTATTTTTGTTTCTTCAGTACTTTGGTATATTCATTAGAACTCTACACCCCAGCGTGCATTTTTTTTCTACCACAGATGTGGCCACACATTTACAATGCTAACCAGCATATATACATTTTCTTCTGTCCTCCATGGACAGGGTTAGAGAAATGTTAAACATAGAGTTCAAGGGTTTATTGAACACTCAACCACAGAAGGTGATTCGGTGCTTTTAAAATGCTAAGCTAACCTACATACGTAAATACATAGATAAACAGATTTACGTATGTCCTACATAAAGTGTTAGATGTGTCTTTTACATAGTGTCATTAATGTACATTCACAAAGGTGAAATGTAATTCTGATCAACTTCCATATATACTTTATACCCATACATATACATACATATATACACACACATGCATTCACATACATTTGTCTCATTTACTCTGACAGGGTGAGGTGGCTGATAAAGAAACTAGTGTGCAATTAAGCACTTAATCACTGAAGGTGATGAAGGTGCTTTTACAAGCTCAGGTTATATAGTTACATCATATATATACATTGTATGATTGATATATTACATGGTCAATCTTGGATACAAGTCCAATATATCATCAAGTGTTCCAGTACTCGTATAGTAATTACAGAGTTCAGCATACCTTAGCCCAGGAGGTGGTAGAGGGCTAGAGGCAGGAACACAACCCAATATTTGTCAAGGTAAGCAGAAAACCCGCACATGGTAAGTGTTGTTGAGGCTCGCACGGTCAAAACACACCAGAGATAAACTTACAGGAGACCAGCTGGGGGCATCATGGTGGCAACTGCACTACATAAAGTGTACACGGAACTTGGGGTAGTGTCCGCGTGTTAAAGTTAAAGCAGAGTACACAGTAAACTGGACAATATATAGTCACTGGCTCACGGCTGTTTCACACCCCCTCACTCACACCAGGCAACGGAGGGACTGACCGCGCCGCTCACTGAAGGGTGAGGCACAGGATGAGGGAGAGAGTGGGGGGGGGGGGGAGGGGCAGTTGCTATGGGGAGGGAATATGTATTTATTTATTTATTTATTTATATATATACAAGAAGGTACATTGGGTTTGTGAGAATACATTGGATAGTACAGTATTTACATTCTTGTAAAGCCACTAGTACGCGCAGCGTTTCGGGCAGGTCCTTAATCTAGCAGATAATTTTAAGTAGGTAATTTCAATCAGAATTGATAAATGATAAAGATACATTACAAGAGGAAAATAGGTAATTTCAATCAGAATTGATAAATGATAAAGATACATTACAAGAGAAAAATGAGATGAGAGAGATAAGTAAATATATTAAAGCATATTGTTATATTAAATACGGGGAGGGAAATAATGTAGGAGAGGTTGTACATTTTCTGTATTTCAAGAGTACAGCACGTTTGCTGTACTTGAACTCCAAACCTTTCCAGCCATTCTAAAAAAAGCAAGAGTAACCCCTGTCCACAAATGTGGTGATCTCACAGATGTTAACAACTACAGACCTATATCAATCCTGCCTAACTTGCCAAAAATATTCGAAAAACTAATCTACAAGCAGCTTTACTCTTTTCTAGCCAAACACAATATACTTAGATCTTGTCAATATGGCTTCAGACCAAAAAAAAGCACTAACGATGCACTTATTAGTATGATTAACTTGATTCACACAGCTCTTGATAAAAAGGAGTTCCCTGTTGGGTTATTTGTGGACCTGCGTAAGGCTTTTGACACTGTCAACCACCAAAACCTTCTTCTTAAATTACATCATTATGGAGTCAGAGGACACTCCCTGCAATACCTCAAATCTTATCTTACTGACAGGCTCCAGTATGTTTCTGTGAATAATACAATTTCTCCCACCCTACCCATCAACATTGGTGTTCCTCAGGGTAGCATACTTGGCCCTCTCCTCTTTCTCAACTACATTAATGACCTTCCAAATGCCTCCCAACACCTCAAACCAATTCTATTTGCTGACGACACAACCTTCATTTACTTCAGTCCTGACCCCCTTGCTCTAAATACCACAGTAAATACTGAGCTAGAGAAAGTCCATCTTTGGCTAACTGCCAACAAACTCACTCTTAACATTGACAAAACATTTTATATTCTGTTTGGCAATAAATCCTCTAATCAAATAAATCTCAAAATAAACAATACCCAAATTTGTAACAAATTAGATGGCAAATTCCTTGGCGTTTTCATCGACCACAAGCTGAATTTCCAGGGACACATTCTAAATATATCAAAAAAAGTTTCAAAAACTGTTGGCATTCTTTCTAAGATCAGATATTATGTACCCCGCCCTGCCCTGGTGACTCTCTATTACTCCCTCATCTATCCATATCTCAACTATGGTATTTGTGCTTGGGGTTCTACTACCCAAAATCATTTACGTCCTCTAATTACTCAACACAAAGCTGCTATTAGGACAATATCCAACTCTCGCCCCAAACATCATTCGGTACCCCTACTCAAATCTCTGAATATGTTAGATATTAAGTCATTGCACATTCTCTCATGTGTATTATACATATATAAAACGCTGAACTGTAATGCCAATCCTGACCTCAAAAGATTCATTGAAGGTTGTAACAGAACCCATGAGCACCACACCAGAAATAAATACAGTTTTGATATTCCTAGAGTACGACTTAATCAAACTAGAAATGCTCTTCAAATCAAGGGACCCAGAATGTGGAATGATCTTCCCAACCATGTTAAAGACAGTACCTCTCTCAACCAGTTTAAGATAAAAACGAAGCACTACCTAATAAATTCCTTGTAACCTACCTTACCCCTCTGTTGTCAACCATGTATGTTTTTTTTTTTCAAAACAACGCTGTTTGAATGTAATTTTCTGTAATAATTTGTAATTGTATTTGTGCTGCTTTTTCAGCCATGTTCCCCCCTCTTTTACCTCTATTTTTATTTGTTCTCAACACATTTTATTCTTTTTACCCATTAGTATTAAGCTTTAGTCATTAATGTTTTTCCTGCCCGAAACGCTTTGCGTAATAGTGGCTTTAGGCATTGTGTGTACTAGCTCTATCTATTAATCCAACAAACTTTGTAAAATCTCTTGTATGTATGTACCTTACCTAAATAAACATTTATTTATTTATTGTTTAGGTGGGGAGAAGCCTGAGGAAGGTGTCCGACAATATGGATCGAGGGCTGATTAAAAAGTCTGGAGACACTGGTGGGGAAGGGGGTCATGTGGTGGGGGGACTCAGCAGTTACGGAGGGAGGTGTCGGAGTGAATAGAACGGGTTGAATCATCGGAAAACTATTTGTAGTATGTGGCATCATAAGGTGACACACAGACTAGCTATGTTACCTTACAGGGGTGACACACAGTTTAACTAAGTGTCATCATAGGGTGACATTCACTCTAGCTATGTGGGATTATAGGGTAACATGCAGCCTAGCTATGTGGCCTTATTGGGTGATACGCAGCCTAGCTATGTGGAGATCATAGGGAAAAACATTCTAGCTATGTGGGATCATAATGTGACATGTAGCCTAGCTTTTATGGCATCTTAGGGTGACATGCAGTCTAGCTATTTGAGGTTTAGGGTGATATGCAGCCTACCCATGTAGAGGTTAGGGTGACATGCAGTCTAGCTATTTAGGGTTGAGGGTGACATTCAGCCTAGTTATGTGGAGATCTAGGGTGACATGCAATGACGCAGCCTATCTATAACTAATAATAATCGATCCATTTTCTCTAATAAATAATGTATTTGTTATTTGAGAACTAATGGGTGACAGAAATTCCACATTATAGATCTGAAACGTCATATACTGTACTTTTTTTAAATTAAAATACACAAATTATGTTTGATTGTCTTAGGTAAACAGTAACATTTGAATACGGACCCATCGGTAATCAACCAAGCTTATAAAATGACATGGAATGATATATGAACCGCATCCATATATATACAGCTCATACAGTTAACAATTCACATTGTATTATATTGATAACCGATAAGGCGCCAGCTAAAAAGAGTTTATTTTAATTTAGTTTATTATGAACCCAATACACCATGAGAACTTTTATAATGCATATTAAATAAGTGTAGGTACACGTATAGCGAACTACAGAGTACGGCTCAAAATCTAACTGTGAGGTTCATCTAATATGGGAGCCTGACGGATGAGTGGACAGCGCTCGGAGTTCGTAGTCCAAAGGGTGTGGGTTCGATCTCCGGCGGAAGGCGGAAACAAATGGGCAAAGTTTCTTTCACCCTGATGCCCCTGTTACCTAGGAGTATATAGGTACCTGGGAGTTAGACAGTTGCTTTCTAGGGATGTGTGTGTGAAAATTAGGATTAAGGACTTGCCCGAAATGCAATGCGTGCTAGTGGCTGTACAAGAATGTAAGAACTCTTGTATAAATTATTAAAAAATAAATATCCTCATCTCAAACGATGGGTGGTCAATGGTTATACCTGTGATGGGAGTCAGCTATACTAGCCTTTGGGTAAAGTATGGGAATATATTTTAATATCAGTGAGTAATATAGTTACAATTTGCCCCAGGTATATGCATTGTAAAATTTATAGCATTCACGAATATAGTGTTAAAGAGTGTGTATCCTAGCTCTTTTTGTTCAATATAGTATACAAGTGGATTGATCACTGTTGGGAGAGATTACCTGCAGTCACTTGCCAGAAGTAACGGTATCCCAACCTAATTCCGCATTTATAATGTCATTCCGTCTGGAGGATGTTTTATGGTGTAAATACAGATATAGTTCAGTTCTTTTTGACGAGAGGAAGCAATAGAAAAACAGAAGGGCCCTTATGCGGCATCAGGCTTGGATACCCATGGGCATGAGTAATAATAGGCTTGCAGGTTCCAGAAGATGAGAGGAAATGTCAGCATTGTAGAAAATGCCTGACAGCCCACAGGAACATTATTCAAAATTCAAATAATTCAGATGTTTATTCAGGTAAAGTACATACACACAAGGGGTGATACAAATATTAATTAATGAATTTATAGATAGAGCTAGTACATACAGTGCCTAAAGCCACTATTACGCAAAGCGTTTCGGGCAGGAAAAACACTAAAAGATTAAAACTTAATACTAATTGAGATTAAAGTTTAAATGTGTTCAGAAAATATAAAAATAAAAAAGGGGGAACATGGCAGAAAAACAGCAAAAATACAAATAGGTCGACAAACAGCATTGTTTAAAAATAACAGACATGGGTTGACAATATAGGGGTAAGGTAGGTTACAGGGAGTTAATTAGGTAGTGCTTAGTTTTTATCTTTTCTTTTTAGCATTTCTAGTTTGATTAAGTCGTACTCTTGGAATATCAAAAAGGTATTTGTTTCTGGTGTGGTGCTTATGGGTTCTGTTACAACCTTCAATGAAGATTTTAAGGTCAGGATTGGCATTACAGTTCAGCGTTTTATATATATATATATATATATATTGTTGGGGTTTCTGCTTCTCTATCCTTACTCTGGGGTGAGCAATAGTTATGCTCAAGGTCACTCACCGTAGCCCTGCGGGTCTTCACTCGATCCTCACGGCGCCACTGCACGCCAGGAGAGTCTCCCAGTCAATCTCAACGGCCTCTGATTAAGAAAGAGTGGGAACACGACTCGTTCACTTGACTGTCGTGTGCCCTCCCCAACAATCGGGCTCTACGGTAAACCACAAGGTCGCCAACTGGTGTTTTAGGTGGCCAGTAACACCTCAGTGGACTGGTGGAATTAGTGGTAGCCTTGGCAAGGTCACACTCAAAAGATCAGGAATAAGGCAGGTACTTATTGTTATCACTCTATGCTTTCACTATAATATAGCCACAAGATCAATGGAGGGAATGATATAAACACAAAGATAGTTTTGTATTTTACTTAAAATGTATGAAAGATGTCACAAGGCCAAACAATAATAAATAAATCAACTGATCCTGGCAGCGGCCGGTAGTTCCCACGAATAGTATGCGCTCACTAAGTGGCAACACCTCCCCTCCTCATCAAGTGTCAAGAACAGCTGATCGCCTGGCCCCCGCGCGAAAGCTTATTGCTTGTTTTCAGATTCACGCGCGCTGTTTCTTTAAGTTCTCCAATATTACTAGAAACTCGCACACTCGATATTGGCACAAATAGCACGTACTACTTAGTTACACTGTACTCAGGCTCAAACAGTCTTTTTCTACAATCAATGCTACAACGCCTCACTGTAATGGTTATACATTGTTCTTCATTCAACAATATATTATGAAATATTAACACTGGAGTTTTCAGTACTTTCTCTCGTGGGCGATAACGCAATAATTCACTGTACTCACAAATGATTAATCACTGCTTGAACATAGACATATATAACGTATATAAATCAAACATCAATACATGGGAAATAAATAGTTTCTGGGCACGTAGCCTAACCTCCAAATACTGGCATAATATTATATATAATTTATCACTATATGTTCACATCAAAGTCTGTAGAAAGATATACAATACACAGTAAATTTACCACTTGTTCCTGGTGCCTGTACACACCAATAATAAACATAAGTATGATAAGTACTCTTGATAGTACTACACGGCAAACTGGTACCTCACTGTGACATTGGTGAGACTTGCTCACGACATATAAAATCCTCAGGCTAGATAATATAGCCGAACAATATAGCTAACTAAAGGGGAATGGGGAGGGAGCTAGAAACACCTACTTCAACCTATCCTCCGATGAGAGTCGAGATGTAGCTCCTGGTCCTCGTGTCGGGAACGCCCCCACACGACACGTCGTCGTGTCCTACCGGAGCCTCTCGTCGTCCCACCGTTTAGCGCGTCGTCTCCGTGCCCTCTTCACTGCAGGTCCGTCCTCCTTCTTGACTTCTTGAAGGGTTGGAGTCGGTCTCCTGGCCGTCGTCTTCTCCCAGCAACGGCTGCCGCCTACGTCTCAGCAACAGTCGTCCGGATTCCCCAAATAGTCCTCTCCTTCCTCAGCTACCCAGTGGCTCTGTCAGCCACTACGCTGTCACGAACTGGTGAACTGCCACAGACGTCACATACGTCACTGCACGGCTTCACTGCTTCTTCTTGCACAGTACCTGACTTTAGCACTTGTTGCTCAAATAACCGTCGATTCCCTCTCTGGTTCAACACATGAACTAGGGAAGACCACACAGAGTACTGGCAGACTTCAAGTGACGCGTAAATCCACGGGAGCGGGAAACAACTGTCAAACTGACAGGACCAATCGTCGCACGTCTGACCTCTTTGACGTGTCGTGTCTGACTGATGGCGCCAGCTTGGCGCGCTGGCCGGACCCCCTTCCTTCGTGACGTCACTTTCGCCACGGGAGGTTTTCATTGGCTCCCGGTGCCACATTGCTGTCGGTGACCAATCCGGTGCTACTGACGTCACACGGTTTTGGCGGGAAATCAGGAAGGCCAGCGCCATCTTGGCTTCCTAAAGGGCCTATACCACAGGCCAAAATATTACTATTTCACAAATTTCTCGGCTCTCCGAGAAAACTTCACTCTCTCCCATATATCAAATTGTAGCCTGCTACGTAGAGAACGCTTGGGAAAAGTAGACATGACTCTTACTGCAGGCGTGGGAGAATTATAAGGGGGGGAACACCGTCACAATATATATATATATATATATATATATATATATATATATATATATATATATATATATATATATATATATATATATATATATATATATATATATATATATATATATATATTGTTGGGGTTTCACCTCTCTATTATTCTCTACCCTTACTCTGGGGTGAGCAATAGTTATGCTCAAGGTAACTCACCGTAGCCCTGCGGGTCTTCCCTCGATCCTCACGGCGCCACTGCACGCCAGGAGAGTCTCCCAGTCAATCTTAACGGCCTCTAATTAAGAAAGAGTGAGAACACGACTCGTGCATATCGACTGTCCTGTGCCCTCCCCAACAATAGGGCTCTACGGTTATTCACAAGATCGCCAACTGGCGTTTAAGGTGGCCAGTAACACCATCAGTGGACTGGTGTATTCAGCGGTAGCCTTGGCAAGGTCACACTCAAAGATCAGGAATCAGGCAGGTACTTATTGTTATCACTCTATATTTACCAGTATAATATAGCCACAAGATCAATGGAGGGGATGATAAAAACCAAAGAGAGTTTTGTATTTTACTTAAAATGTATGAAAGATGTCACAAGGCCACACAATAATCGATAAATCAACTGATCCTGACTCGGCCGGTAATTCCCACGGATATTATGCGACCGCTAGAGGGCAACACTCTCCCCTCCTCATCAAGTGTCAAGAACAGCTGATCGCAATGGTCTCTCCGCGCGAAATTTGCTTGTTTTCTAGATTCACGCGCGCTGTTTCATTAAATTCTCCAATATTACTAGAAACTCGCACACTCGATATTGGCTAAATAAACCGTATTACTCAGTTACACTGTACTCAGGCTCAAACAGTCTTTTCTACAATCAATGCTATAATGATTCACTGTACTGGCCTTACACTGTTATTCATCCAACAATATATTATGAAATATTAACATTGGAATTTTCAGTACTTTCTCTCGTGGGCGATAACGCAATAATTCACTGTACTCACAAAGGATTATTCACTGAATGAACATAGACATATATATGGTATATAAATCAATCATCAAAACATGGAAAATAAATAGTTTCTGGGCACATAGCCTAACCTCCAAATACTGGCATAATATTATATATAATTTACCACTATATGTTCATATCAAAAATCTATAGAAAGATATACACAACACAGTAAATTTATCACTGGTTCCTGGTGCCTGTACACACCAATAATCAACATGAATATTACAATTACTCTTGATAGTACTGTCTAGCACACTGGTGCTTTACCGTGACATAGGTGAGACTTGCTCACGACATATAAAATCTTCAGGCTAGATAATATAGCCAAATAATATAGCTAACTAAAGGGGAATGGGGAGGGAACTAGAACCACCTACTTCACCCTATCCTCCGATGAGTCGAGATGTAGCTCCTGGTCCTCGTGTCGGGAACGCCCCCACGCTATACGTCGTCGTGTCCTACCAGAGCCTCTCGTCGTCCCACCGTTTAGCGCGTCGTCTCCGTGCCTCCTCACTGCAGGTCCCTCCTCCTCCTTGACTTCTTGAAGGTTGGAGTCGGTCTCCTGGCCGTCGTCTTCTCCCAGCAACGGCTGTCGCCTACGTCTCAGCTCCAGTCGTCCGGTTTCCCCAAATAGTCCTCTCTTCCTCAGCTACCCAGTGGCTCTGTCAGCCACTACGCTGTCACGAACTGGTGAATTGCCACAGACGTCAACATACGTCACTACACGGCTTCACTGCTACTGGCACAGTACCTGACCGGAGCACTTGTTGCTCAAATAACCGTCGATTCCCTCTTCTGGTTCAACACATGAACTAGGGAAGACTTCTCAGAGCACTGGCGGACTTCAGATGACGCGTAAATCCACGGGAGCGAGGTACAACTGTCCTACTGACAAGACCATCCGTCGCACGTCCGACCTCTATGACGTGTCGTATCTGACTGCTGGCGCCAGCCCGGCGCGCTGGCCGGATCCCCTTCCTTCGTGACGTCACTTTCGCCACGGGAGGTTTTCATTGGCTCCCGGTGCCACACTGCTGTCGGTGACCAATCCGGTGCCACTGACGTCACACGGTTTTGGCGGGAGATCAGAGAGGTAAGCGCCATCTTGGCTCCCTAAAGGGCCTATACCACAGGCCAAAATATTACTATTTCACAAATTTCTCGGCTCTCCGAGAACACTTCACTCTCTCCCATGTATCAAATTGTAGCCTGCAACGTTGAGAACGCTTGGGAAAAGTAGACATGACTCTTACTGCAGGCGTGGGAGAATTATAAGGGGGGGAACTCCGTCACAATATATATAAATATATATATATATATATATATATAAATATATATATATATATAAATATATATATATATATATATATATATATATATATATATATATATATATATATATATATATATATATATATATGTCGTACCTAGTAGCCAGAACGCACTTCTCAGCCTACTATGCAAGGCCCGATTTGCCTAATAAGCCAAGTTTTCATGAATTAATTGTTTTTCGACTACCTAACCTACCTAACCTAACCTAACCTAACATTTTCAGCTACCTAACTTAACCTAACCTATAAAGATAGGTTAGGTTAGGTTAGGTTAGGTAGGGTTGGTTAGGTTCGGTCATATATCTACGTTAATTTTAACTCCAATAGAAAAAAATTGACCTCATACATTATGAAATGGGTAGCTTTATCATTTCATAAGAAAATAAATTGAGAAAATATATTAATTTCAGAAAACTTGGCTTATTAGGCAAATCGGGCCTTGCATAATAGGCTGAGAAGGGCGTTCTGGCTACTAGGTACGACATATATATATATATATATATATATATATATATATATATATATATATATATATATATATATATATTGAATATGACCGCATATTCTGTATTTATTATTTTCTGGTTTAGGGCTTCTATCCCTCTAACTATTTTCTTAGCATCAGGGCTTAATTGAAATAGGAGTTCTCCAAAACTCATTTTCGTACTTTTAAGGTGAAGAAAAGAAGTGGTTTACTATAGAGTGTATTACACTTATTTGTATAATTTGCACGACGTTTTGAACCTCCATGGTTCATTCTCAAGTGAACAGATCTTACAATACTAGTTGATTTTATACCCGCATTAGGTCAGGTGATAATACAATGAAGGTGAAAACATGGGGGGATACATAAAGGATAAACATAGGGGCTGCAGAAGGCTTATTGGCCCATACGAGGCATCTCCTATCTAAACACAAAGATTAATCCAGTGTAATTGGCCTGTTATGTTGGACATTGTTTTCTGTGTTGGCATCGATATGTTCTTGTCTTGTCCTTACTCTCATGGTGGGTAGAGTAAATAGTTCCGTGATTTGGGTGTTCATGGTAGGTCGCTCTATTCTTATGTGAATTGCCTCAAGAATTTGTAATCTTCTTGAATCTTGGGTTTTGTCTATTATGCAAGTATTCTTGTTCAACATTACTTGATGCTAAGAAAATAGTTAGAGGGATAGAAGCCCTAAACCAGAAAATAATAAATACAGAATATGCGGTCATATTCAATGAAACATGTTTGAAAGAAAACCTGCTGCCAGTATACACCAATATATATATATATATATATATATATATATATATATATATATATATATATATATATATATATATATATATATATATATATATATATATATATATATATATATATATATATATATATATATATATATATATATATATATATATATATATTTTTTATTTTTTTTTTTACATTTTTAATATAGGAAGGGAATACCACCTCTAGCTGGAAGAAGGGGGACCCATAGCCTCGGAGGAAACCACGCATAACGCATTAGAGGGAATGTTTAGATCCCCTCCAATACAGTTTCTGTGTGCTTTTCTCCTACCACCCCCTTCCTTGAATATTTTTTGTGCTTTAATATATATATATATATATATATATATATATATATATATATATATATATATATATATATATATATATATATATATATATATATATATATATATATATATATATATATATATATATATATATATATATATATATATATATATATATATATATATATATATATATATATATATATATATATATATATATATATATATATATATATATATATATATATATATATATATATATATATATATATATATATGTGTGTGTGTGTGTGTGTATCACGAAAATAAACACGTGACAATGTGACAATGTCAGACCACGGAGGAAAAATGTTTTTTCCTCCGAATGGAGGAAATGGACTTGAATGGACCTTCTGAAGATGTATTTAATATACGAAAGTACTTAAGGAAATTTCCTGTTTCATTTTTCCTCCGTGGTCTGACATTGTCATATATATATATATATATATAAAACCGAAAATGACCGAAAAAGTAAGATTAACAATTCTAACACGAATTTTCACAATATTTCTTATATTTCTTTTCACTGTCGATAGTAATTGAATAATCAATTCTCCAAAATTCATTTTTATTTCTAGTCTGACGCGACACTTAAACGCGTTTCATAATAACTTATTACATTTTCAAAGACTTTAGTTTACACACACACAACTATAACCTGCAAACACTAAACAGAGTTCTACTATGCTATCATTTAAACAGCTTTCATCTTATATACCCGCATTTGGATGAGGTGATATGTTACAACAGTTTTGGATGAGGTGAACAAAACTTTCAACACAAGACAGAACACGGTGCAATGGGTATAAATTGGGTAAATTAAAGGGAAGAATAGAAGTAACTGCAAAGGGCCTATTGACCCATATTTTTTGATGCTTCTATATTGGTGCGGAGTCTTGAAGTGGGTAGAATATAGTTGTGCATTAATTGGCTGTTGATTGCTGGTGTTGACTTCTTGATGTGTAGTGCCTCGCAGATGTCAAGCCGCCTGCTATCGCTGTATCTATCGATGATTTTTCAATTACCATCGACAGTGAAAAGAAACATAAGAAATATTGAGAAAATTCGTGTTAGAATTATTAATCTTACTTTTTCGGTCATATTTAATATATATAATATATATATATATATATATATATATATATATATATATATATATATATATATATATATATATATATATATATATATATATATATATATATTGTTATGATCTCAGCCTGCAGGAGAAACGAGTCTCCCTCCTTGAGAGTTATTCATCAAGCCTGACCTGATTAGAAAGTCTAGCAAATATTGAGGTAATAACCCATATGTAAAATAGTTGCTTGGATATGTATAACAGTTTGAGATGATGGGCAATGAAGAAGAACACAGATAAATGACTGGCTAGGAGATGTGGACATTTTGCTGGAGGCGTGAGGCTCGCTTCTGGAAGGGCTTTGACCTCACTTGAGTGCCAGACATCGCAGGGGGAAGCCGCGCTCCGTTGAGCTCCCGTCAGAAGGGAACCCCTAGTGATATATCTCGAAGAGAAGAGAAGTGTGCATACGTACCAGCTGTGGAATCGAGCTGGGGACGTGTGGTCTCAAGTCGTGGGCGATAATTAGTGAATATTAAGCCGCCCGGAGGCATTATTGTGGGCCGTGGAGCGCCCTGACCAAGCCTCGTCAGAGGAAGAAGCGCCCTCGACCAGACGATCTGTGGTAAGCACGATATACGCCAGTTCATAGTGATTGCTTGTAGTTGGTCGTGTGCCCAGCGACAGTAGCGATGTTTATTTATAAGTTAGACATGTTTTAATAAGGCAGAAGGCCTGAAATAAGAGAGTGGAGAGGGAGGAACACGGAGCGACGTCCATCCCCTCTGAGCGCTGGCGGGCGACTGAGGGAGCCTGGCTCCTGACGGAGGAAGACCCTCCCAGCGAGTGAGGACCGCCGCCTGGCGAGGTGGAGTATGGACCCGCCCAAAACGGGGGAGTCCACTCTCACTGTATATAGAGGACAGATAGAGGTTGGAGGCAAACATATTGTGTGATTATTTTTGTTCATGTGTTAATGGGGAACATTTTTATTGGAGTGTCGATGGGTTGCAGGTTTGTCTTTGGGGAAGAAGTTGCTGAGAACTTCGAAGCCAGCACAGATGAAGTAGCTGATGAGACTCCAAAGTAGTGGAGCAGAGGACCTCGAGCTGTGAGGAGAAGTGGTGAAGAGGAGTGTCACGTGCTTCTGTAGTGGTGGTGAAGCACCATAGTTGCTCGGGGAAACTTCATGGTGTAGCAGCCAAGAGAGCTGTGGAGGAACCTAGCAGAAGTAGTAGAGCACCATAGTTGCTCAAGGAATCTTCATGATAGCAGCCTGGAGGAGCTGCAGAGGATCCTGGTAGTGAAGCCCGGAAGAACCTAAAGATATTAGGGTAGTGAACTTCCAAAGGTGGAAGGGAAGTACTGGTGGATTACTTGTAGGAAGTTGATAGTGTTTGGTTGTCAGTGGCGTGCAAGACGCAGTGAGAGGTGAGTGATTGTTGGTATTCTGATGTCAAGGAGTGTTTTACACTGAAGTTTAGAGTTACAGTCGTAGGCTGGATTACCTACAGACGTATGCGTTCTAGGACTGATAGAGTGATCGATTGATCATTGTTGTGTATCAATGAACATTTATACTGATATGTTATTGCATTCAAATGCTGATTTTCTTGGTACACATTTATAGATACATATATGTATTCTCTTGCTGATGGTGCAACAGTGTATGTAGACTTGATCAACTTGAGGAGGTTGATAGTATCAGGTGGTGAACCAGGAGATAGGATACCACTTGATAAGCTGATGATAGAGTTCTGATGGTGTTGGAGTGCAACCTGATTGTAATATTATAGAGTATAGGATTCATTATTATCATATGTGTGTATGTAATGTGTATGTGCTTCGTCCAGTAAATGTATCCCAATTTGCTGGTGTTTGCCCTTGTCCTAGTGAGGCTTCCCAGGAGGTAGTAAAGGAGAGAGAGAGAGAGAAAGAACCAAGAACCACTGCTGTGGACAGGGTAGAAGGTAATATTAATAAGTCAAAGGGGGATCGAGGAGATCATATCACCTAAGGAGAGAGTGGGGAGTCACAGTGGCTCGAGTGGGTGTGTGCACGTGACAACGAGGCTAAGTGTTGGAGCCGCATCCCCTAAACGTGTGACGTCGAGCCCCTCTCCAAGAGCCAGAAACGCCTAGTGTGATCTCCTAGTGAAGTAAAAGCACTCTGCCGAGTTGTGGGTTGGGTTGTCCGTAGAGAAGGATCAACGACAACAACACCCACCAACCCACAGTCTATAATAAAATTGGGGGCCTGTGTCCGGGAGAGTGAACTGACACACCCACACCCTGTCCAAGAGTGGATTTGTACACCCTTGCTGAAATAAACTGCGTGACCGCAGGTGTATATTCTCTCTCTTGGGAAGACTCACAGGACAAAGATGGATAAGGTGCAAGCGTTTGTGGAGTCAGGCAAGCCTGAGGACTTGGAAGGTTGCACGAGGGATCAATTGAAACAAATAGCAGAAAAATGTGGCATTAGGTTGAAAGCATCTAAAGTAGCTGGGATGAAGGATGAGATCCTGAGGCAGTTAAGAGCCAAAAATGAAGCGGCAGAGCAAGGAGCCCAAAAAGGAGCTGAAAGTGGAAAGGAGGATGATGGGCAGGATGAAGTGAGATCCCAGGGATCGAGTAGGAGCAGCAAGAGTAGCCGCAGTAGCAGGAGTAGCCGAAATAGGAGCTTGGAAAGATTCCAGTTAGAGCTCCAGATGCAGCAACAACGAGAGGACAAGGAGAGACAGTTCCAGCTGGAAAAGATGAAGTTAGAACTCCAGATGAAAAGGGAAGTGGAAAAAGAGAAAACCAGAATAAGGGAACTGGAGTTGGAACAGGAGAAAGAAAAAGAGAAAGCAAGGCTAGAGGTGGAAAAAGAAAAAGAGAGAACAAAACAAATGCAGATAGAAGCGAATAGAACCTTGGCTGAACAAAGGATTGAACATGGGTTGCCAGAGAGCACCACCCAGGTATCACACCCACCAGAGGTTAGGGTTAGGGAGAAGGACATTCCCTTGTTTGTTCCCGAAGAGGCAGAAAGTTTTTTCGAGCACTTTGAAAAAGTAGCCAGCATCAAGGAGTGGCCACAAGAGGAATGGGCCCAGCTGGTCCAGTTAAGATTGACCGGTGCAGCCAGGGAGGCATACACCCAATTGTCACTGGAAGAGTGCCAGGATTATGCCACAGTAAAGACCAACATATTGCGCTCGTTTCAGTTAACCCCAGAAGCTTATAGGAAGCGCTTCAGAGAGATGAGCAAAGTTGGAGCGTGTACTTTTGCTGAGACAGCAAGGGATCTGGAAAGACGATTCCAGAAGTGGATTGAGGCTGCTGGAGTTGGATCTTACGCTGACCTGAAGCAACTGATGGTCATGGAGAAGTTCTTGGAGATGATGCATCCCGAAACAAAGTTCAAGATCCAAGAAGCAGGGATAAAGGAGGTGAAAGATGCCGCAGATAGGGCGGATATGATTACTGAAGCATACAAGAGCTTGAGGGAGAACAGAGTGAGAAGCGAGGCGAGACGCAGCAATGGCAGATCCAGTGGAGTCTGGGGAGGAAGAAATTACGAGAGACCCAGAAGAGTCTGGGATGAAAAGAATTTTGATAAATGGGCAGATAAAAGTAAGTACCCTAAAACTCAGAAGAGTAGGTCGCGCACTTCGTCTGAAAGTGAGGATGGAGGAGCTAAACGAGAAACTAATCGTTATCCAGGGAATCAAGAGTCCAGTAAAGCTCCACAGAGTGCAAATAGTGTGCCCGGCCCGAGGAACTCTCATGCGAGTGGACAAAGTCAGAGCCACTCTGGTTCGTATAGGAGAGATTTTTCACAGATGAGATGTTACAATTGTAACGGATTGGGTCACGTGATGCGAGACTGTCGGCAGGGCAAGAGAGTTGTGACCCTGGCCATGTGTGACCCCCGAGGTAAATATACTAATGTGTTCCGAGACAAACCACAGAGAGCGAACTTAGTGAACGAGAGGTATAGGCCGTTCATGAGCAAAGGTTGGATCAGTGTAGGAGGCCAACCTGAGGTAGAAGTTGGTATCTTAAGAGATACCGGAGCTAATCAGAGCTTGATTGCGAGAAGCCTGATTGGGAATGGTCGACGGTTAGCTGGCAGTGGGAAGATGAAAGTATATGGGTTATTGTCGGAGAGTGACATGCCCGTATGTGCTGTCCAGCTAAGGTCCGAATATGTGTCGGCAGAGGTGATGTTGGGAGTGTGCCCCGACATACTTATTCCAGGAGTCCAAGTGATCCTGGGGAATGACTTGTGCGGGACAAAGGTGTTGCCAAGAGTCATAGCGGAGACTGTGCCAGAGGAGTGCCCAGAAGGCCTCGGCACGGGTGGGACACCTGAGAGTGTGAACCTGACTGACATCCGAGGGGATGAGTCAGGTTACCGCCAAGCCATTGAAAACCCTGTCTCGGTAGTGATGAAGGCAGAGGTGGCCGACGAGGAAGACACTGGAGAAGATGGTACAGTGTCGATTCAACCGGTGGAAGATATCGATGTAGATATAGCATGGCTGTTTGATGAGGGTCCAGCCCAGAAAAATGAAGTCTCGGTGAGGTGAAAAGTGAAGATGGCCCAGCCGAAGAAGAATCATGTGAAGAGAGCGGACCTGAGTAGAGCCCAGCCTGCTGAAATTAAGAGTCGGAAAGCGAATGCAACTGTGCTGAGTAGAAATGAGGAAGGATGTGGACAGACTGAGGACGGAAGTAGAGCGTCAAGTTGTCCACGAGCACAGAGGCATATGGATAGTGGAGTTAAGTTGTTTGAGATGTCAGGAGTTGACATATTTCACAGAAAACGTGAAGAAAAGATAGTGAAGAAGAGTAATAGCCGAGAAAATAAAAGGGGAAGAGACAGCATGTGTGGAGAGATGCTTACGAGCACTCTAGGAGAGGTAAAGCGACATGTATGGTCGAGTGCTGTTGGATGTAATACAGTGCCCGAAGAAACTTTTAGGGAACGAAGAAGAGTTGAAGGAGAAGAAAGGGAGTTGTATAGAGGTGAGAGGTGTGGGAAGAGGAAGATGATACAAGCATGGAGGAATAGAAGAAATCCGAGGACGCGAAGGAAGTCAAACAGGATGAGGTCTTGGATAAATAAGGAGACGAAAGGGAGGATCGTCAGTGAAGACGAGGGAGTGAGGTATGATGACAGGAGACGAAAGTATAATGGCAGTAGATGGAAGTGTGAAGACGACAGAGGAGGTACAGACAGTAGACGTCTGACTCTGGACGTGAAGAGAAGAAGACGAGGAAACGGAGGGTGGAAACAATAAGTAGAGTGGACCGATGGAGTGCAGGCGTCCAAGGAGGACAGCCTAGCCAAGAGGTGCCAGAGAGGTCAGATCGTTTGTGAGAAGACCATGTTTCTGGAGAGTTGTGAGCCGGATGTTGCAAGGTGCAACGAACTAATTGTAGACTCCTAAGGGAGTATGTAAACAGACTAACCGGTCGAACCAATCGGTTGAAGAACGAGACAGTGCGGTGGCGGATGTATTATCCCGAGCTTTGCCACTGGAATAACTCTCAAAAATAAGGGGAGGGGAGTGTTATGATCTCAGCCTGCAGGAGAAACGAGTCTCCCTCCTTGAGAGTTATTCATCAAGCCTGACCTGATTAGAAAGTCTAGCAAATATTGAGGTAATAACCCATATGTAAAATAGTTGCTTGGATATGTATAACAGTTTGAGATGATGGGCAATGAAGAAGAACACAGATAAATGACTGGCTAGGAGATGTGGACATTTTGCTGGAGGCGTGAGGCTCGCTTCTGGAAGGGCTTTGACCTCACTTGAGTGCCAGACATCGCAGGGGGAAGCCGCGCTCCGTTGAGCTCCCGTCAGAAGGGAACCCCTAGTGATATATCTCGAAGAGAAGAGAAGTGTGCAGACGTACCAGCTGTGGAATCGACCTGGGGACGTGTGGTCTCAAGTCGTGGGCGATAATTAGTGAATATTAAGCCGCCCGGAGGCATTATTGTGGGCCGTGGAGCGCCCTGACCAAGCCTCGTCAGAGGAAGAAGCGCCCTCGACCAGACGATCTGTGGTAAGCACGATATACGCCAGTTCATAGTGATTGCTTGTAGTTGGTCGTGTGCCCAGCGACAGTAGCGATGTTTATTTATAAGTTAGACATGTTTTAATAAGGCAGAAGGCCTGAAATAAGAGAGTGGAGAGGGAGGAACACGGAGCGACGTCCATCCCCTCTGAGCGCTGGCGGGCGACTGAGGGAGCCTGGCTCCTGACGGAGGAAGACCCTCCCAGCGAGTGAGGACCGCCGCCTGGCGAGGTGGAGTATGGACCCGCCCAAAACGGGGGAGTCCACTCTCTCTGTATATAGAGGACAGATAGAGGTTGGAGGCAAACATATTGTGTGATTATTTTTGTTCATGTGTTAATGGGGAACATTTTTATTGGAGTGTCGATGGGTTGCAGGTTTGTCTTTGGGGAAGAAGTTGCTGAGAACTTCGAAGCCAGCACAGATGAAGTAGCTGATGAGACTCCAAAGTAGTGGAGCAGAGGACCTCGAGCTGTGAGGAGAAGCGGTGAAGAGGAGTATCACGTGCTTCTGTAGTGGTGGTGAAGCACCATAGTTGCTCGGGGAACCTTCATGGTGTAGCAGCCAAGAGAGCTGTGGAGGAACCTAGCAGAAGTAGTAGAGCACCATAGTTGCTCAAGGAATCTTCATGATAGCAGCCTGGAGGAGCTGCAGAGGATCCTGGTAGTGAAGCCCGGAAGAACCTAAAGATATTAGGGTAGTGAACTTCCAAAGGTGGAAGGGAAGTACTGGTGGATTACTTGTAGGGAGTTGAGAGTGTTTGGTTGTCAGTGGCGTGCAAGACGCAGTGAGAGGTGAGTGATTGTTGGTATTCTGATGTCAAGGAGTGTTTTACACTGAAGTTTAGAGTTACAGTCGTGGGCTGGATTACCTACAGACGTATGCGTTCTAGGACTGATAGAGTGATCGATTGATCATTGTTGTGTATCAATGAACATTTATACTGATATGTTATTGCATTCAAATGCTGATTTTCTTGGTACACATTTATAGATACATATATGTATTCTCTTGCTGATGGTGCAACAGTGTATGTAGACTTGATCAACTTGAGGAGGTTGATAGTATCAGGTGGTGAACCAGGAGATAGGATACCACTTGATAAGCTGATGATAGAGTTCTGATGGTGTTGGAGTGCAACCTGATTGTAATATTATAGAGTATAGGATTCATTATTATCATATGTGTGTATGTATTGTGTATGTGCTTCGTCCAGTAAATGTATCCCAATTTGCTGGTGTTTGCCCTTGTCCTAGTGAGGCTTCCCAGGAGGTAGTAAAGGAGAGAGAGAGAGAGAAAGAACCAAGAACCACTGCTGTGGACAGGGTAGAAGGTAATATTAATAAGTCAAAGGGGGATCGAGGAGATCATATCACCTAAGGAGAGAGTGGGGAGTCACAGCGGCTCGAGTGGGTGTGTGCACGTGACAACGAGGCTAAGTGTTGGAGCCGCATCCCCTAAACGTGTGACGTCGAGCCCCTCTCCAAGAGCCAGAAACGCCTAGGTCATATTCTCAAGGGGTTACTCAATTTGGAGACGGGACAGAAAAATCAGGAAAGGCGGTGGCGTTGCTGTGCTGGTGAAAGAACACCTAAAGGTGAACGAAATAATGACTGCCAATCCACAAGAAGTTGACATAATAGCACTAGAGATCTGCCATGAGGATGATAAATTAATGATCATAAATGCATATAGTCCACCGCTAAGCAGCACATGGTCAAAGGAGGAGCTAGATAGTAAACGAGAAGGTCTTATAACAATAATGAGAGAGATCATAGCGAGGGCGGATAACGATAGTTCACGACTGTTGATAGTCGGCGACTTCAACTTGAAATCCATAGACTGGTAAGCATATGAAGCTAAAACAGAAGATTTTTGGACCTGTAAATTTGTAGACCTCATCCTGGAACATTCTTGTATCAACATGTTAAACAAGCTACGAGGATGAGGGAAGGGGACGTTCCCTCCATGCTAGATTTGATATTTACCAGGAAGGAGGAAGAAATATTTGACATTCAGTACCTTCCTCCCTTGGGTAAAAGTGACCATGTCTGTTTGGGAATAAAGTATGCAATGCGTTATAATCTGGAAGAAAATATGACGGTCGATGCAATTGAAAAACCTGACTTTAGGAGAGGACATTATGGCAACCTTAGAAAAATTTTTAGTGAGTATAATTGGACAGACTTGTTGCTAAGCAAGGAAGTGAATGAGATGTATGTCAAGTTTTGTGAAATATATGATAAAGCACAAAAAATTATGCCAAAAAAGAGAAGCAGAACTAGGAAACAGGATTGGTTCAACAGAAAGTGCGAGAGGGCCAGAGATCAAAAGACACAAAAAATGGAATCAATACAGGAAGAGGCCAAACCCCCAAACATACCAGCGATACAAAGATGCGAGAAACAACTACACGGCAGTGAGGAGAGAGCCAGAAAGAAATTTTGAAAAAGGGATTGCAGACAAATGTTAAACAGAACCAGGTCTATTCTACAAATTCATAAACACCAAATTGCAAGTAAAGGATAATATTCAGAGGTTGAAAATGGGAAATAGATTCACGGAAAATGAAAAGGAAATGTGTGAAACATTAAACGAAAAGTTCCAAAGTGTGTTTGTACATAATGAAATCTTCAGGGAACCAGACACAATAAGAACTCCAGAGAACAACATAGAGCACATAGAGGTGTCTTTAGACGAAGTGGAAAAAAATGCTCAAGGAGCTAAATAAGAACAAAGCAGTTGGTCCAGATGGAGTTTCACCATGGGTTCTGGGAGAATGTGCACCTGAGCTCAGCATTCCTCTTCAACTGATTTTTCAGGCATCCCTGTTTACAGTTGTAGCTGATGTGTGGAAAAAGGCTAACATAGTTCCAATCTACAAAAGTGGAAGCAGGGAAGACCCCCTTAATTATAGACCGGTATCATTGAAAAGTGTAATAGTCAAAATATTGGAAAAAATAATTAAATCTAAATGGGTAGAACACCTGGAGAGAAATGATATAATATCAGACAGACAGTATGGTTTTCGATCTGGAAGATCCTGTGTATCGAATTTACTCAGTTTCTATGATCGAGCAACAGAGATATTACAGGAAACAGATGGTTGGGTTGACTGCATCTATCTGGACCTAAAAAAGGCTTTCGACAGAGTTCCACATAAGAGGTTGTTCTGGAAAATATTGGAGGCGTGACAGGTACGCTTCTAACATGGATGAAAAATTTCTGACTGATAGAAAAATGAGGGCTGTGATCAGAGGCAATGTATCGGACTGGAGAAATGTCACAAGTGGAGTACCACAGGGTTCAGTTCTTGCACCATTGATGTTTATTGTCAACATAAATGATCCAGTTGGTATACAGAATTATATGAACATGTTTGCTGATGATGCTAAGATAATAGGAAGGATAAGAAACTTAGATGATTGTCATGCCCTTCAAGATGACCTGGACAAAATAAGTATATGGAGCACCACTTGGCAAATGGAATTTAATGTTAATAAATGACATGTTATGGAATGTGGAATAGGAGAACACAGACCCCACACAACCTATATATTATGTGAGAAATCTTTAAAGAATTCTGATAAAGAGATCTAGAAGTGGTTCTAGATAGAAAACTATCACCTGAGGACCACACAAAGAATATTGTGCGAGGAGCCTATGCCACGCTTTCTAACTTCTGAATTGCTTTTAAATACATGGATGGCGATATACTAAAGAAATTGTTCACGACTTTTGTTAGGCCAAAGCTAGAATATGCAGCGGTTGTGTGGTGCCCATATCTTAAGAAGCACATCAACAAACTGGAAAAGGTGCAGAGCCATGCTACTAAGTGGCTCCCAGAACTGAAGGGCAAGAGCTACGAGGAGAGGTTAGATTAATTATATATGCCAAAACTAGAAGACAGAAGAAAAAGAGGTGATATGATCACTACATACAAAATAGTAACAGAAATTGATAAAATCGATAGGGAAGATTTCCTGAGACCTGGAACTTTAAGAACAAGAGGTCATAGATATAAACTAGCTAAACACAGATGCCGAAGAAATATAAGAAAATTCACTTTCGCAAACAGAGTGGTAGACGGTTGGAGCAAGTTAGGTGAGAAGGTGGTGGAGGCCAAGACCGTCAGTAGTTTCAAAGCGTTATATGACAAAGAGTGCTAGGAAGACGGGACACCACGAGCGTAGCTCTCATCCTGTAACTACACTTGGGTAATTACCACCATCTTCACAACTACCAGCATCCTCCCTATCATCCATAATAACATATCACAATCATCACAACTTCCAACATCCTCCCTATCACTCATATTAACATACCACCATCTTCACAACTACCAGCATCCTCCCTATCACC
Source organism: Procambarus clarkii (assembly GCF_040958095.1). NCBI lineage: Eukaryota > Metazoa > Arthropoda > Malacostraca > Decapoda > Cambaridae > Procambarus > Procambarus clarkii. Next base: position 2,725,702 of record NW_027189140.1, read on the forward strand.
CATATTAACATACCACCATCTTCACAACTACCAGCATCCTCCCTATCACCCATAATAACATATCACAATCATCACAACTTCCAACATCCTCACTATCACCCATATTAAAAAAAAATAAAAAAATAAAATGTTTATTTAGGTAAGGTACATACATACAATAAATTTTTACAAAGATTAGTTGACTTATAGGTAGAGCTAGTACATACAATGCCTAAAGCCACTATTACGCAAAGCGTTTTCTGGCATGATAAACTTAAATGACAAGCTTAATTCTAATTGAGCATAATGAGTAGAATGAAAACAAGAAATGAAAACATAGATGAAAAAGCAGCACAAATACAATTATGTCGACAAACAGCGCTCTTTAAAAAAACAGACATTGGTTGACAACAGAAGGGTAAGGTAGGTTACAGGAAATTTATTAGGTATAGCTTCGTTTTTAACTTAAACTGGTATTGGTGGTATTAACATACCACCATCTTCACAACTACCAGCATCCTCACTATCACCCATATTAACACACCACCATCTTCACAATTGCCAGCATCCTCACTATCACCCATATTAACATACCACCATCTTTACTACTACCACATCTTCACTATCACCCATATTAACATACCACCATCATCACAACTACCAGCATCCTCACTATCACCCATATTAACATACCACCATCTTCACTACTACCAACGTCCTCACTATCACCCATATTAACATACCACCATCTTCACTACTACAAGCCTCCTCACTATAACCCATATTAATATACCACCATCTTCACAACTGCCAGCATCTTCACTATCACCCATATTAACATACCACCATCTTCACAACTGCCAACATCTTCACTATCACCCATACTAGCATACTACCATCTTCACAACTACCAACATCTTCACTATCACCCATATTAACATACCACCATCTTCACTACTACCACATCTTCACTATCACCCATATTAACATACCAACATCCTCACTATCACCCATATTAACATACCAGCATCCTCACTACTACCAACATCCTCACTATCACCCATATTAACATACCACCATCTTCACTACTACCAACATCCTCACTATCACCCATATTAACATACCACCATCTTTACAACTACCAACATCCTCACTATCACCCATATTAACATACCACCATCTTCACTACTACCAACATCCTCACTATCACCCATATTAACATACCACCATCTTCACTACTCAACATCCTCACTATCACCCATATTAACATAGCACCATCTTTACAACTACCAGCATCCTCACTATCACCCATATTAACATTTTTCTGAGGTTGGAAGAAAACGTGCTCAGATTGGGGACTAAACGCTGCTCACTGCTGCTCAGCGAGTCGTAAACACAGAAGTTTAGCCCGCTCAACTGTTCCCCCAGCATGGACCCTACACCAGTTCCTATCGACAGACCAGTGTTTGTGTTGTTGGTGCGCCGGACCGTGTTTGTGTTGTTGGCGCGCCGGACCGTGTTTGTGTTGTTGGCGCGCCGGACCGTGTTTGTGTTGTTGGTGCGCCGGACCGTGTTTGTGTTGTTGGCGCGCCGGACCAGTGTTTGTGTTGTTGGCGCGCCGGACCGTGTTTGTGTTGTTGGCGCGCCGGACCATGTTTGTGTTCTTGGCGCGCCGGACCAGTGTTTGTGTTGTTGGCGCACCAGACCAGTGTTTGTGTTGTTGGCGCACCGGACCGTGTTTGTGTTGTTGGCGCGCCGGACCAGTGTTTGTGTTGTTGGCGCGCCGGACCAGTGTTTGTGTTGTTGGCGCGCCGGACCAGTGTTTGTGTTGTTGGCGCGCCGGACCAGTGTTTGTGTTGTTGGCGCGCCGGACCAGTGTTTGTGTTGTTGGCGCGCCGGACCAGTGTTTGTGTTGTTGGCGCGCCGGACCGTGTTTGTGTTGTTGGCACGCCGGACTGTGTTTGTGTTGTTGGCGCGCCGGACCAGTGTTTGTGTTGTTGGCGCGCCGGACCAGTGTTTGTGTTGTTGGCACGCCGGACCAGTGTTTGTGTTAGCGCGCCGGACCGTGTTTGTGTTGTTGGCGCGCCGGACCAGTGTTTGTGTTGTTGGCGCGCTGGACCATTGTTTGTGTTGTTGGCGCGCCGGACCAGTGTTTGTGTTGTTGGCGCGCCGAACCAGTGTTTGTGTTGTTGGCGCGCCGGACCAGTGTTTGTGTTGTTGGCACGCCGGACCAGTGTTTGTGTTGTTGGCGCGCCGGACCAGTGTTTGTGTTGTTGGCGCGCCAGACCAGTGTTTGTGTTGTTGGCGCGCCGGACCAGTGTTTGTGTTGTTGGCACGCCGGACCAGTGTTTGTGTTGTTGGCGCGCCGGACCAGTGTTTGTGTTGTTGGCGCGCCGGACCAGTGTTTGTGTTGTTGGCACGCACGCCCCTGCAGCACGCCTGTTGGTTCAGCCTTGGTGACCAAATGCAGGTGCAGTGGTCCTAGAGGGGGAGGTGACCCTCGGTGTTATGGGGCACTGGTTTTTCTCCAGTAGGTGGCTGTTATTTGAAGCACACTCGGGAGGGGCCCTGTCCACCCCCCACCCTCACCTTCCCCATCTGCTCAGCCCTGTACCTTAAGCTCCCTCACCCAGTCGATGTGAGGTCTGCTGCTTGGGCGACTTCTGTTGTGCAGTTAATTATTGTTTATGTTCTTTATATAAGTGCTTCTTTACAGTGTGACTGTTAGTCATGGCGTGCTTCCTCACGCTACAATATTTACTGTAATTTTACCTTTGCTTTCGCCCCATATGCCTATGTTTATATATTGGGTAGTGCTGTTATTGTTGTTCCAGGACATTTAATGCTCAAGCCAGCTCCTATTTAGTGCTGTTGTTTACTCTACTCTAAACACTGGCTATATAATTTTTTTATATTTTTGTCTTTCAGTCACAATGTGTTATGCCTCGCAATATATTTATCCGCAATTTATTTATCTTGGACCCGTGATGCGGGTCCAAGCCTGTTGCTGTTACCTTGCTTGGGCTTGCAACTAAGATTTGTTTCTCTCTGCAATTTATTATTACAATTTATGCATTAACCTCGTGCATGTTTTATTAACTTAATAAAACTCTTGCTTCTTGTATTGAGTTATTTATTAAGTAAAGTAACCTAGGTTGTGCTAGTTCCTGAGTTACAAGCCTCATGCCTTTGACTTTAAGATTATCTTGGTATTGCGTACCATTAATTTACCTCAATTTATTACTGCAATTTATGCGGGTCAAGCTGCATGTTATTTACTCTTACTCGTTTTGCAATTGTGATTGTTTAACTATTGTTTGCCGTTAAGTTATTAAGTAACTCGGGTAGGCTGTTTTTTTTTTTTTTTTTTTTTTATTTATTTTTTTTTATTATTATTTTCTACCACAGACGTGGCCACACATTTACAATGCTAATCAGCATATATACATTTTCTTCTGTCCTCCATGGACAGGGTTAGAGAAGTGTTAAACATACAGTTCAAGGGTTTATTGAACACTCAACCACAGAAGGTGATTCGGTGCTTTTAAAATGCTAAGCTAACCTACATACGTAAATACAAAGATACACAGATTTACGTACGCCCTACATAAAGTATTAGATGTGTCTTTTACATAGTGTCATTAATGTACATTCACAAAGGTGAAATGTAATTCTGATCAGCTTCCATATATGCTTTATACCCATACATATACATACACACACACATACACATACATATATACACACATACATGCATTCACATACATTTGTCTCATTTACCCTGACAGGGTGAGGTAGCTGATAAAGAAACTAGTGTGCAATTAAGCACTTAATCACTGAAGGTGATGAAGGTGCTTTTACAAGCTCAGGTTATATAGTTACATCACATACATACATTGTATGATTGATACATTACATGGTCAATTTTGGATACAAGTCCAATATATCATCAAGTGTTCCAGTACTCATATAGTAACTACAGAGTTCAGCATACCTTAGCCCAGGAGGGCGAAAGTCAGTCAGTATGGGACATTCTACAATATAATGTTCAAGAGAGTGCATGTTTTCTCTTTCACAAAGTTGACACATTGTGTACTCGACATTTGGGTTTTGAGAAAGCTGCCAGATACGTCTATATCCCAGGCGTATTCTGGCCACTATAACATCACATTGCCGGGTTCTTGTTCTATTAGTCCCATATGTGAATGTCTCCTCACGATATCTATCATAATATTTAATGCTACAACTTTCAGGTCTTTGAGAGTTTGTTAGGTCGGTGAGATTTTCATTAGATATTTGTTTAAGTATTCTCTTTGTCACTGCTAATGAAACACCCATATCAATTTCTACCACTGGTTTTCTGCAAGCTGACTTAGCAAGCATATCAACAGTGTCATGCCTTGAGATGCCAACATGTGATGGTATCCATAGGAATTTAATCTCAAATCTGTTTTCTTTGGCAGCTAAAACATTCATTCGTAGGCTGTGATAGGCGCAGAGTACGGCCCCCCACCCCCCTTGCCTCTTGCTTTAAGATTACTGGCCCTGCACTTACATTTAGTTACATCAGCTAACTATTCACGCAAATTATGCAGCGTCTTGCTGCATGTGTATTTATTTATTACTGGTTTACAATTATGTTTGTTTAACATTTTGCTTATTGCTTTTAAGTTATTAGGTAAAGTCAGCTAGGTTAGGCTAGCTGCTGTGTCACAGGCCTCCGGCCCTTAGCTTTAAGTTTTCATGAACTTGTATTTTCCATGAGTTTCCTTAATTTATTAATGAATTTTATGCAGTGTCAAGCTGCATGTTTTCTTTTGCTGGTTTTACATTTAGGTTTGTTTTAACTTTTGCTCATTGCCTATAAGTTATTATGTAAAGTCAGCTAGGATGTGATAGTTGCAGGGATCGGGCCCTTGCCTCTTGCTTTAAGCTTATTCTGGCCCTGCATTTACGTTTAGTTTCCTCTGCAAATTTCCTGCATTTTACATCGCTCTTGCTGCATGTTTTTACTTTACTGGTTTACAATTATGTTTGTAAAACACCAACAACATGTTATCATACATACAGATTCGAGAACCGCCATTGAAACTTTACAACAAGAACACATATGTGATAACATACATCTGATCACAAATCTCGTATCATTAATGCAAACACTCAAACGACAAGGCCGACGGGTACTTATCAACTGGGTGCCAAGTCATGTGGGAATAATAGGAAATGACATTGCAGACGAAGCTGCAAAACTTGCAACTAAGAGAAGAAATGTGGACATTTACATACCACAGAGTCTATCACAGATTAAGAAAGTAATTAGATACAGAGCAATGCAAAAGATGTACAGTGACCACAACACAGCAGTGGCAACATCAGGATCTGCGGGTTGGTACAAGAATTCAACCAACTACGAACCACTTAGTTTGATGAAAGGGAGCAGTAGAGCAACAGAAGTGCACTTACATCGCATCAGGCTTGGATACCCATGTGCATGGGAAATAGGTTTACAGGTTCCGGAAGATGAGAGGAAATGTCAGCACTGTGGAGAAATGCCCGACAGACCACTGGAATATTATCTAACACAGTGCACAGTTACAGCCACAACAGACCACTGGAACATTATCTAACACAGTGCACAGTTACAAACCCATTAAAAGTTCAACTTAGATTCAACAGAGCAGAAGAAGTTGTTAAACACATTGGGCAAAATTTTACTGAAGCGACCATACGAGTCATAAATACTCATCCTCCGCCCAAGTAAAACAGACACAAGCAACACTTAGTGGGCCAGCCAGAGGCTTAGGGCCCGCACAGTGGGCCAGCCAGAAGCTTAGGGCCCGCCTAGTGGGCCAGCCAGAGGCTTAGGGCCCGCACAGTGGGCCAGCCAGAGGCTTAGGGCCCGCACAATGGGCCAGCCAGAGGCTTAGGGCCCGCACAATGGGCCAGCCAGAGGCTTAGGGCCCGCCAGAGGCTTAGGGCCCGCACAGTGGGCCAGCCAGGGGCTTAGGACCCGCACAGTGGGCCAGCCAGAGGCTTAGGGCCCGCACAGTGGGCCAGCCAGTGGCTTAGGGCCCGCCGTGTGGGCCAGCCAGAGGCTTAGGGTCCGCGCAGTGGACCAGCCAGAGGCTTAGGATCCGCACAGTGGGCCAGCAAGAGGCTTAGGGCCCGCACAGTGGGCCAGCGAGAGGCTTAGGACCCGCACAGTGGGCCAGCCAGGGGCTTTGGACCCGCACAGTGGGCCAGCCAGAGGCTTAGGGCCCGCACAGTGGGCCAGTCAGGGGCTTAGGGCCCACACAGTGGGCCAGCCAGAGGCTTAGGGCCCGCCCAGTGGGCCAGCCAGGGGCTTAGGGCCCGCGCAGGAATATCCTTGCAAAAAAAAAAAACCTGGCCTGAGGCTTGAACCTCAACATACAAGTAATTATTAAATAAAGGTATCAAGTTGGGAAGACTATGTAGCAAATTGAAATGTAACGTAAGGTAATTATCAAGAGGAAGCTTTTTTATTTATTTATTTATTTATATATATACAAGAAGATACATTGGGGGTTAAGAGAGAACATAGGAATGAAGTTTATTTTACATTCTTATAAAGTCAATATAGCACGCATAGTGTTTCGGGCAAGTAATAATGACACATGAACACTACTTTATTAAAGTCCAGTTAGGATTCTGGAGGTCATCAGTATAACAGAGACATATAGGTTTTATTCTTAATATTAAAGAACAAATAGAAAGAGGATGCGTCCAGTGTACATGTATATTTCGCCAATAACTTCGTGCCTATGACGAAGGGATAGTTGAATTCTAGATTTGGATGGACACGTAAGTCCTCCTCCACATATGCGTCGCCCCCCATGTGTAACCTCAGTTTTTTGGGAGGACTTTTCTCAAGTCCTATTCTCTTTAAATATAACATTGAGACATACGTCTCATGCGCCCCCGTATCGATGTGTATTTTGTTTGTGCAATTGTCAGGTTCTGATAAAGTTGGAAGTGAGATTCTAAGGTGTAATTATCTGGACGTACACAACCCAAACCCTTTATTTTGAAACCTTCGGAGATTCTTGAAATAGAAGTCAGAATTATCCTGCTTAAACTGCTGTATTACATGGTACTCAGTCATGAGAGGGAAACTAAAGAAAAGCACGGGGTCCGGGTCTATGTTGAAAAAATTATCCATTTCTGGCGGGTAAATTTTGACTTTAGTGACCAACTCCTTGTTGTTTTCTAGTTATAATTTAACATTTTCGACAGTCTTAATACTAAGGTTTCTGACTCCGTTATATAAGCAGATTTTGCAATCGTTGGTGGCGGATACATTCTTATCCAAACCAAGTTTTCTTGCATCTTTGTTTTTTATCAAATTGATTGAAGTGCCGGTGTCCACAGCCAAGGTGCAGGACTCACCGTTCACCTTCGCTTGGAGGAAATTGTGGCCCTTCAGGGCAATCTTCTCCAAGCCCTTCAGGGATGGAGGCTCAGTGAGTATAGGGGGCTAAAGCAGGTAGATTGTTAGGACCTCTCCGTCAGGACTGACCTCGTATATAGTGGCGTCATCGGTGTATTTTAATCTTTTTCCGGGACCATTGATAGTCTGGCGGCCATCCTCCTTCCTCTTGCAGCCACGGCCCACCACTTGTTTGGTCTGTGTGTGCATGACTAGACGGGTGAAGGGAGAGGAAGACAAGAGATAAAGCACGACTCCTCGTCTTCGCTCACCTTACAGTGAGTCGCGCTCTCTGACCACCAAATTATATCCTACTTACATTATATTTAGTCAAGCAACTATAACATCTTTAACTTTCAATTTATCTTTTATATTTGTAAACAAATATAAAACTTTATGTATTACCAAATACTCTTTGGTAAATACATACGCACTGTATAGTTTGTGTTACAAATATTGAAATAGTTACGAAGAGCCGCCAAATCTGAATATTTTGCGCCGTTTTGGAGAGTAAAAAAAGTACGAGAAGGTGCAGCCCCGCTGGAGCAGTTCCAACAACGCGCGCCCATATTGGTAAACAAACATCTAAGTTCACGTTAACAAAAAAACCTATAAGTCCCTGTTAACCTGATGAGCTCCAGAAGCCTAATTGGACTTTAATAAAATGGTGTTTGCGTTTCATTGTTTCTGTGAACAAAAAATAAATAAAAAAGTGTGTGTGTGTGTACATTAGGCTCCCACACCTCTCACGGCCATTGGGGGGGGGGGGGTTACATAATAATGTTAATATGGGTGATAGTGAGGATGCTGGTAGTTGTGAAGATGGTGGTATGTTAATATGGGTGATAGTGAGGATGTTGGTAGTAGTGAGGATGCTGGTATGTTAATATGGGTGATAGTGAGAATGTTGGTATGTTAATATGGGTGATAGTGAAGATGTGGTAGTAGTGAAGATGGTGGTATGTTAATATGGGTGATAGTGAAGATGCTGGCAGTTGTGAAGATGGTGGTATGTTAATATGAGTGATAGTGAGGATGCTTGTAGTAGTAAAGATGGTGGTATGTTAATATGGGTGATAGTGAGGATGCTGGCAATTGTGAAGATGGTGGTATGTTAATATGGGTGATAGTGAGGATGCTGGTAGTTGTGAAGATGGTGGTATGTTAATATGGGTGATAGTGAGGATGCTGGTAGTTGTGAAGATGGTGGTATGTTAATATGGGTGATAGTGAGGATGCTGGCAGTTGTGAAGATGGTGGTATGTTAATATGAGTGATAGTGAGGATGTTGGAAGTTGTGATGATTGTGATATGTTATTATGGGTGATAGGGAGGATGCTGGTAGTTGTGAAGATGGTGGTAATTACCTAAGTGTAGTTACAGGATGAGAGCTACGCTCGTGGTGTCCCGTCTTCCCAGCACTCTTTGTCATATAACGCTTTGAAACTACTGACGGTCTTGGCCTCCACCACCTTCTCTTCTAACTTGCTCCAACCGTCTACCACTCTGTTTGCGAAAGTGAATTTTCTTATATTTCTTCAGCATCTGTGTTTAGCTAGTTTATATCTATGACCTCTTGTTCTTAAAGTTCCAGGTCTCAAGAAATCTTCCCTATCGATTTTATCAATTCCTGTTACTATTTTGTATGTAGTGATCTTATCACCTCTTTTTCTTCTGTCTTCTAGTTTTGGCGTATTTAATGCATCTAACCTCTCCTCGTAGCTCTTGCCCTTCAGTTCTGGGAGCCACTTAGTAGCATGTCTCTGCACCTTTTCCAGTTTGTTGATGTGCTTCTTAAGATATGGGCACCACACAACCGCTGCATATTCTAGCTTTGGCCTAACAAAAGTCGTGAACAATTTCTTTAGCATATCGCCATCCATGTATTTAAAAGCAATTCTGAAATTAGAAAGCGTGGCATAGGCTCCTCGCACAATATTCTTTATGTGGTCCTCAGGTGATAGTTTTCTATCTAGAACCACTCCTAGATCTCTTTATCAGAATTCTTTAAAGATTTCTCACATAATATATAGGTTGTGTGGGGTCTGTGTTCTCCTATTCCACATTCCATAACATGGCATTTATTAACATTAAATTCCATTTGCCAAGTGGTGCTCCATATACTTATTTTGTCCAGGTCATCTTGAAGGGCATGACAATCATCTAAGTTTCTTATCCTTCCTATTATCTCATGTCAGTCAAGTCATGTGGGAATAATAGGAAATGACATTGCAGACGAAGCTGCAAAACTTGCAACTAAGAGAAGAAATGTAGACATTTACATACCACACAGTCTATCACAGATTAAGAAAGTAATTAGAAACAGAACAATGCAAAAGATGTACAGTGACCACAACACAGCAGTTGCAACATCAGGATCTGCGGGTTGGTACAAGAATTCAACCAACTACGAACCACTTAGTTTGATGAAAGGGAGCAGTAGAGCAACAGAAGTGCACTTACATCGCATCAGGCTTGGATACCCATGTGCATGGGAAATAGGTTTACAGGTTCCGGAAGATGAGAGGAAATGTCAGCACTGTAGAGAAATGCCCGATAGACCACTGGAATATTATCTAACACAGTGCACAGTTACAGCCACAACAGACCACTGGAACATTATCTAACACAGTGCACAGTTACAAACCCATTAAAAGTTCAACTTAGATTCAACAGAGCAGAAGAAGTTGTTAAACACATTGGGCAAAATTTTACTGAAGCGACCATACGAGTCATAAATACTCATCCTCCGCCCAAGTAAAACAGACACAAGCAACACTTAGTGGGCCAGCCAGAGGCTTAGGGCCCGCACAGTGGGCCAGCCACTGTGTGGGCCAGCCAGAAGCTTAGGGCCCGCCTAGTGGGCCAGCCAGAGGCTTGGGCCCGCGCAGTAGGCCAGCCAGAGGCTTAGGGCCCGCACAGTGGGCCAGCCAGAGGCTTAGGGCCCGCACAATGGGCCAGCCAGAGGCTTAGGGCCCGCCAGAGGCTTAGGGCCCGCACAGTGGGCCAGCCAGAGGCTTAGGGCCCGCACAGTGGGCCAGCCAGTGGCTTAGGGCCCGCCGTGTGGGCCAGCCAGAGGCTTAGGGTCCGCACAGTGGACCAGCCAGAGGCTTAGGATCCGCACAGTGGGCCAGCGAGAGGCTTAGGGCCCGCACAGTGGGCCAGCGAGAGGCTTAGGACCCGCACAGTGGGCCAGCCAGGGGCTTTGGACCCGCACAGTGGGCCAGCCAGAGGCTTAGGGCCCGCACAGTGGGCCAGTCAGGGGCTTAGGGCCCACACAGTGGGCCAGCCAGAGGCTTAGGGCCCGCCAGAGGCTTAGGGCCCGCACAGTGGGCCAGCCAGAGGCTTAGGGCCCGCACAGTGGGCCAGCTAGTGGCTTAGGGCCCGCCGTGTGGGCCAGCCAGAGGCTTAGGGTCCGCACAGTGGACCAGCCAGAGGCTTAGGATCCGCACAGTGGGCCAGCGAGAGGCTTAGGGCCCGCACAGTGGGCCAGCGAGAGGCTTAGGACCCGCACAGTGGGCCAGCCAGGGGCTTTGGACCCGCACAGTGGGCCAGCCAGAGGCTTAGGGCCCGCACAGTGGGCCAGTCAGGGGCTTAGGGCCCGCCCAGTGGGCCAGCCAGGGGCTTAGGGCCCGCGCAGGAATATCCTTGCCAAAAAAAAAAAAACCTGGCCTGAGGCTTGAACCTCAACATACAAGTAATTATTAAATAAAGGTATCAAGTTGGGAAGACTATGTAGCAAATTGAAATGTAACGTAAGGTAATTATCAAGAGGAAGCTTTTTTATTTATTTATTTATTTATATACAAGAAGATACATTGGGGGTTAAGAGAGAACATAGGAATGAAGTTTATTTTACATTCTTATAAAGTCAATATAGCACGCATAGTGTTTCGGGCAAGTAATAATGACACATGAACACTACTTTATTAAAGTCCAGTTAGGATTCTGGAGGTCATCAGTATAACAGAGACATATAGGTTTTATTCTTAATATTAAAGAACAAATAGAAAGAGGATGCGTCCAGTGTACATGTATATTTCGCCAATAACTTCGTGCCTATGACGAAGGGATAGTTGAATTCTAGATTTGGATGGACACGTAAGTCCTCCTCCACATATGCGTCGCCCCCCATGTGTAACCTCAGTTTTTTGGGAGGACTTTTCTCAAGTCCTATTCTCTTTAAATATAACATTGAGACATACGTCTCATGCGCCCCCGTATCGATGTGTATTTTGTTTGTGCAATTGTCAGGTTCTGATAAAGTTGGAAGTGAGATTCTAAGGTGTAATTATCTGGACGTACACAACCCAAACCCTTTATTTTGAAACCTTCGGAGATTCTTGAAATAGAAGTCAGAATTATCCTGCTTAAACTGCTGTATTACATGGTACTCAGTCATGAGAGGGAAACTAAAGAAAAGCACGGGGTCCGGGTCTATGTTGAAAAAATTATCCATTTCTGGCGGGTAAATTTTGACTTTAGTGACCAACTCCTTGTTGTTTTCTAGTTATAATTTAACATTTTCGACAGTCTTAATACTAAGGTTTCTGACTCCGTTATATAAGCAGATTTTGCAATCGTTGGTGGCGGATACATTCTTATCCAAACCAAGTTTTCTTGCATCTTTGTTTTTTATCAAATTGATTGAAGTGCCGGTGTCCACAGCCAAGGTGCAGGACTCACCGTTCACCTTCGCTTGGAGGAAATTGTGGCCCTTCAGGGCAATCTTCTCCAAGCTCTTCAGGGATGGAGGCTCAGTGAGTATAGGGGGCTAAAGCAGGTAGATTGTTAGGACCTCTCCGTCAGGACTGACCTCGTATATAGTGGCGTCATCGGTGTATTTTAATCTTTTTCCGGGACCATTGATAGTCTGGCGGCCATCCTCCTTCCTCTTGCAGCCACGGCCCACCACTTGTTTGGTCTGTGTGTGCATGACTAGACGGGTGAAGGGAGAGGAAGACAAGAGATAAAGCACGACTCCTCGTCTTCGCTCACCTTACAGTGAGTCGCGCTCTCTGACCACCAAATTATATCCTACTTACATTATATTTAGTCAAGCAACTATAACATCTTTAACTTTCAATTTATCTTTTATATTTGTAAACAAATATAAAACTTTATGTATTACCAAATACTCTTTGGTAAATACATACGCACTGTATAGTTTGTGTTACAAATATTGAAATAGTTACGAAGAGCCGCCAAATCTGAATATTTTGCGCCGTTTTGGAGAGTAAAAAAAGTACGAGAAGGTGCAGCCCCGCTGGAGCAGTTCCAACAACGCGCGCCCATATTGGTAAACAAACATCTAAGTTCACGTTAACAAAAAAACCTATAAGTCCCTGTTAACCTGATGAGCTCCAGAAGCCTAATTGGACTTTAATAAAATGGTGTTTGCGTTTCATTGTTTCTGTGAACAAAAAACAAATAAAAAAGTGTGTGTGTGTGTACATTAGGCTCCCACACCTCTCACGGCCATTGGGGGGGGGGGGGGGTTACATAATAATGTTAATATGGGTGATAGTGAGGATGCTGGTAGTTGTGAAGATGGTGGTATGTTAATATGGGTGATAGTGAGGATGTTGGTAGTAGTGAGGATGCTGGTATGTTAATATGGGTGATAGTGAGAATGTTGGTATGTTAATATGGGTGATAGTGAAGATGTGGTAGTAGTGAAGATGGTGGTATGTTAATATGGGTGATAGTGAAGATGCTGGCAGTTGTGAAGATGGTGGTATGTTAATATGAGTGATAGTGAGGATGCTTGTAGTAGTAAAGATGGTGGTATGTTAATATGGGTGATAGTGAGGATGCTGGCAATTGTGAAGATGGTGGTATGTTAATATGGGTGATAGTGAGGATGCTGGTAGTTGTGAAGATGGTGGTATGTTAATATGGGTGATAGTGAGGATGCTGGTAGTTGTGAAGATGGTGGTATGTTAATATGGGTGATAGTGAGGATGCTGGCAGTTGTGAAGATGGTGGTATGTTAATATGAGTGATAGTGAGGATGTTGGAAGTTGTGATGATTGTGATATGTTATTATGGGTGATAGGGAGGATGCTGGTAGTTGTGAAGATGGTGGTAATTACCTAAGTGTAGTTACAGGATGAGAGCTACGCTCGTGGTGTCCCGTCTTCCCAGCACTCTTTGTCATATAACGCTTTGAAACTACTGACGGTCTTGGCCTCCACCACCTTCTCTTCTAACTTGCTCCAACCGTCTACCACTCTGTTTGCGAAAGTGAATTTTCTTATATTTCTTCAGCATCTGTGTTTAGCTAGTTTATATCTATGACCTCTTGTTCTTAAAGTTCCAGGTCTCAAGAAATCTTCCCTATCGATTTTATCAATTCCTGTTACTATTTTGTATGTAGTGATCTTATCACCTCTTTTTCTTCTGTCTTCTAGTTTTGGCGTATTTAATGCATCTAACCTCTCCTCGTAGCTCTTGCCCTTCAGTTCTGGGAGCCACTTAGTAGCATGTCTCTGCACCTTTTCCAGTTTGTTGATGTGCTTCTTAAGATATGGGCACCACACAACCGCTGCATATTCTAGCTTTGGCCTAACAAAAGTCGTGAACAATTTCTTTAGCATATCGCCATCCATGTATTTAAAAGCAATTCTGAAATTAGAAAGCGTGGCATAGGCTCCTCGCACAATATTCTTTATGTGGTCCTCAGGTGATAGTTTTCTATCTAGAACCACTCCTAGATCTCTTTATCAGAATTCTTTAAAGATTTCTCACATAATATATAGGTTGTGTGGGGTCTGTGTTCTCCTATTCCACATTCCATAACATGGCATTTATTAACATTAAATTCCATTTGCCAAGTGGTGCTCCATATACTTATTTTGTCCAGGTCATCTTGAAGGGCATGACAATCATCTAAGTTTCTTATCCTTCCTATTATCTCATGTCAGTCAAGTCATGTGGGAATAATAGGAAATGACATTGCAGACGAAGCTGCAAAACTTGCAACTAAGAGAAGAAATGTAGACATTTACATACCACACAGTCTATCACAGATTAAGAAAGTAATTAGAAACAGAACAATGCAAAAGATGTACAGTGACCACAACACAGCAGTTGCAACATCAGGATCTGCGGGTTGGTACAAGAATTCAACCAACTACGAACCACTTAGTTTGATGAAAGGGAGCAGTAGAGCAACAGAAGTGCACTTACATCGCATCAGGCTTGGATACCCATGTGCATGGGAAATAGGTTTACAGGTTCCGGAAGATGAGAGGAAATGTCAGCACTGTAGAGAAATGCCCGATAGACCACTGGAATATTATCTAACACAGTGCACAGTTACAGCCACAACAGACCACTGGAACATTATCTAACACAGTGCACAGTTACAAACCCATTAAAAGTTCAACTTAGATTCAACAGAGCAGAAGAAGTTGTTAAACACATTGGGCAAAATTTTACTGAAGCGACCATACGAGTCATAAATACTCATCCTCCGCCCAAGTAAAACAGACACAAGCAACACTTAGTGGGCCAGCCAGAGGCTTAGGGCCCGCACAGTGGGCCAGCCACTGTGTGGGCCAGCCAGAAGCTTAGGGCCCGCCTAGTGGGCCAGCCAGAGGCTTGGGCCCGCGCAGTAGGCCAGCCAGAGGCTTAGGGCCCGCACAGTGGGCCAGCCAGAGGCTTAGGGCCCGCACAATGGGCCAGCCAGAGGCTTAGGGCCCGCCAGAGGCTTAGGGCCCGCACAGTGGGCCAGCCAGAGGCTTAGGGCCCGCACAGTGGGCCAGCCAGTGGCTTAGGGCCCGCCGTGTGGGCCAGCCAGAGGCTTAGGGTCCGCACAGTGGACCAGCCAGAGGCTTAGGATCCGCACAGTGGGCCAGCGAGAGGCTTAGGGCCCGCACAGTGGGCCAGCGAGAGGCTTAGGACCCGCACAGTGGGCCAGCCAGGGGCTCTGGACCCGCACAGTGGGCCAGCCAGAGGCTTAGGGCCCGCACAGTGGGCCAGTCAGGGGCTTAGGGCCCACACAGTGGGCCAGCCAGAGGCTTAGGGCCCGCCAGAGGCTTAGGGCCCGCACAGTGGGCCAGCCAGAGGCTTAGGGCCCGCACAGTGGGCCAGCCAGTGGCTTAGGGCCCGCCGTGTGGGCCAGCCAGAGGCTTAGGGTCCGCACAGTGGACCAGCCAGAGGCTTAGGATCCGCACAGTGGGCCAGCGAGAGGCTTAGGGCCCGCACAGTGGGCCAGCGAGAGGCTTAGGACCCGCACAGTGGGCCAGCCAGGGGCTTTGGACCCGCACAGTGGGCCAGCCAGAGGCTTAGGGCCCGCACAGTGGGCCAGTCAGGGGCTTAGGGCCCGCCCAGTGGGCCAGCCAGGGGCTTAGGGCCCGCGCAGGAATATCCTTGCCAAAAAAAAAAAAACCTGGCCTGAGGCTTGAACCTCAACATACAAGTAATTATTAAATAAAGGTATCAAGTTGGGAAGACTATGTAGCAAATTGAAATGTAACGTAAGGTAATTATCAAGAGGAAGCTTTTTTATTTATTTATTTATTTATATACAAGAAGATACATTGGGGGTTAAGAGAGAACATAGGAATGAAGTTTATTTTACATTCTTATAAAGTCAATATAGCACGCATAGTGTTTCGGGCAAGTAATAATGACACATGAACACTACTTTATTAAAGTCCAGTTAGGATTCTGGAGGTCATCAGTATAACAGAGACATATAGGTTTTATTCTTAATATTAAAGAACAAATAGAAAGAGGATGCGTCCAGTGTACATGTATATTTCGCCAATAACTTCGTGCCTATGACGAAGGGATAGTTGAATTCTAGATTTGGATGGACACGTAAGTCCTCCTCCACATATGCGTCGCCCCCCATGTGTAACCTCAGTTTTTTGGGAGGACTTTTCTCAAGTCCTATTCTCTTTAAATATAACATTGAGACATACGTCTCATGCGCCCCCGTATCGATGTGTATTTTGTTTGTGCAATTGTCAGGTTCTGATAAAGTTGGAAGTGAGATTCTAAGGTGTAATTATCTGGACGTACACAACCCAAACCCTTTATTTTGAAACCTTCGGAGATTCTTGAAATAGAAGTCAGAATTATCCTGCTTAAACTGCTGTATTACATGGTACTCAGTCATGAGAGGGAAACTAAAGAAAAGCACGGGGTCCGGGTCTATGTTGAAAAAATTATCCATTTCTGGCGGGTAAATTTTGACTTTAGTGACCAACTCCTTGTTGTTTTCTAGTTATAATTTAACATTTTCGACAGTCTTAATACTAAGGTTTCTGACTCCGTTATATAAGCAGATTTTGCAATCGTTGGTGGCGGATACATTCTTATCCAAACCAAGTTTTCTTGCATCTTTGTTTTTTATCAAATTGATTGAAGTGCCGGTGTCCACAGCCAAGGTGCAGGACTCACCGTTCACCTTCGCTTGGAGGAAATTGTGGCCCTTCAGGGCAATCTTCTCCAAGCTCTTCAGGGATGGAGGCTCAGTGAGTATAGGGGGCTAAAGCAGGTAGATTGTTAGGACCTCTCCGTCAGGACTGACCTCGTATATAGTGGCGTCATCGGTGTATTTTAATCTTTTTCCGGGACCATTGATAGTCTGGCGGCCATCCTCCTTCCTCTTGCAGCCACGGCCCACCACTTGTTTGGTCTGTGTGTGCATGACTAGACGGGTGAAGGGAGAGGAAAACAAGAGATAAAGCACGACTCCTCGTCTTCGCTCACCTTACAGTGAGTCGCGCTCTCTGACCACCAAATTATATCCTACTTACATTATATTTAGTCAAGCAACTATAACATCTTTAACTTTCAATTTATCTTTTATATTTGTAAACAAATATAAAACTTTATGTATTACCAAATACTCTTTGGTAAATACATACGCACTGTATAGTTTGTGTTACAAATATTGAAATAGTTACGAAGAGCCGCCAAATCTGAATATTTTGCGCCGTTTTGGAGAGTAAAAAAAGTACGAGAAGGTGCAGCCCCGCTGGAGCAGTTCCAACAACGCGCGCCCATATTGGTAAACAAACATCTAAGTTCACGTTAACAAAAAAACCTATAAGTCCCTGTTAACCTGATGAGCTCCAGAAGCCTAATTGGACTTTAATAAAATGGTGTTTGCGTTTCATTGTTTCTGTGAACAAAAAACAAATAAAAAAGTGTGTGTGTGTGTACATTAGGCTCCCACACCTCTCACGGTCATTGGGGGGGGGGGGGGGGGGGTTACATAATAATGTTAATATGGGTGATAGTGAGGATGCTGGTAGTTGTGAAGATGGTGGTATGTTAATATGGGTGATAGTGAGGATGTTGGTAGTAGTGAGGATGCTGGTATGTTAATATGGGTGATAGTGAGAATGTTGGTATGTTAATATGGGTGATAGTGAAGATGTGGTAGTAGTGAAGATGGTGGTATGTTAATATGGGTGATAGTGAAGATGCTGGCAGTTGTGAAGATGGTGGTATGTTAATATGAGTGATAGTGAGGATGCTTGTAGTAGTAAAGATGGTGGTATGTTAATATGGGTGATAGTGAGGATGCTGGCAATTGTGAAGATGGTGGTATGTTAATATGGGTGATAGTGAGGATGCTGGTAGTTGTGAAGATGGTGGTATGTTAATATGGGTGATAGTGAGGATGCTGGTAGTTGTGAAGATGGTGGTATGTTAATATGGGTGATAGTGAGGATGCTGGCAGTTGTGAAGATGGTGGTATGTTAATATGAGTGATAGTGAGGATGTTGGAAGTTGTGATGATTGTGATATGTTATTATGGGTGATAGGGAGGATGCTGGTAGTTGTGAAGATGGTGGTAATTACCTAAGTGTAGTTACAGGATGAGAGCTACGCTCGTGGTGTCCCGTCTTCCCAGCACTCTTTGTCATATAACGCTTTGAAACTACTGACGGTCTTGGCCTCCACCACCTTCTCTTCTAACTTGCTCCAACCGTCTACCACTCTGTTTGCGAAAGTGAATTTTCTTATATTTCTTCAGCATCTGTGTTTAGCTAGTTTATATCTATGACCTCTTGTTCTTAAAGTTCCAGGTCTCAAGAAATCTTCCCTATCGATTTTATCAATTCCTGTTACTATTTTGTATGTAGTGATCTTATCACCTCTTTTTCTTCTGTCTTCTAGTTTTGGCGTATTTAATGCATCTAACCTCTCCTCGTAGCTCTTGCCCTTCAGTTCTGGGAGCCACTTAGTAGCATGTCTCTGCACCTTTTCCAGTTTGTTGATGTGCTTCTTAAGATATGGGCACCACACAACCGCTGCATATTCTAGCTTTGGCCTAACAAAAGTCGTGAACAATTTCTTTAGCATATCGCCATCCATGTATTTAAAAGCAATTCTGAAATTAGAAAGCGTGGCATAGGCTCCTCGCACAATATTCTTTATGTGGTCCTCAGGTGATAGTTTTCTATCTAGAACCACTCCTAGATCTCTTTATCAGAATTCTTTAAAGATTTCTCACATAATATATAGGTTGTGTGGGGTCTGTGTTCTCCTATTCCACATTCCATAACATGGCATTTATTAACATTAAATTCCATTTGCCAAGTGGTGCTCCATATACTTATTTTGTCCAGGTCATCTTGAAGGGCATGACAATCATCTAAGTTTCTTATCCTTCCTATTATCTCATGTCAGTCAAGTCATGTGGGAATAATAGGAAATGACATTGCAGACGAAGCTGCAAAACTTGCAACTAAGAGAAGAAATGTAGACATTTACATACCACACAGTCTATCACAGATTAAGAAAGTAATTAGAAACAGAACAATGCAAAAGATGTACAGTGACCACAACACAGCAGTTGCAACATCAGGATCTGCGGGTTGGTACAAGAATTCAACCAACTACGAACCACTTAGTTTGATGAAAGGGAGCAGTAGAGCAACAGAAGTGCACTTACATCGCATCAGGCTTGGATACCCATGTGCATGGGAAATAGGTTTACAGGTTCCGGAAGATGAGAGGAAATGTCAGCACTGTAGAGAAATGCCCGATAGACCACTGGAATATTATCTAACACAGTGCACAGTTACAGCCACAACAGACCACTGGAACATTATCTAACACAGTGCACAGTTACAAACCCATTAAAAGTTCAACTTAGATTCAACAGAGCAGAAGAAGTTGTTAAACACATTGGGCAAAATTTTACTGAAGCGACCATACGAGTCATAAATACTCATCCTCCGCCCAAGTAAAACAGACACAAGCAACACTTAGTGGGCCAGCCAGAGGCTTAGGGCCCGCACAGTGGGCCAGCCACTGTGTGGGCCAGCCAGAAGCTTAGGGCCCGCCTAGTGGGCCAGCCAGAGGCTTGGGCCCGCGCAGTAGGCCAGCCAGAGGCTTAGGGCCCGCACAGTGGGCCAGCCAGAGGCTTAGGGCCCGCACAATGGGCCAGCCAGAGGCTTAGGGCCCGCCAGAGGCTTAGGGCCCGCACAGTGGGCCAGCCAGAGGCTTAGGGCCCGCACAGTGGGCCAGCCAGTGGCTTAGGGCCCGCCGTGTGGGCCAGCCAGAGGCTTAGGGTCCGCACAGTGGACCAGCCAGAGGCTTAGGATCCGCACAGTGGGCCAGCGAGAGGCTTAGGGCCCGCACAGTGGGCCAGCGAGAGGCTTAGGACCCGCACAGTGGGCCAGCCAGGGGCTCTGGACCCGCACAGTGGGCCAGCCAGAGGCTTAGGGCCCGCACAGTGGGCCAGTCAGGGGCTTAGGGCCCACACAGTGGGCCAGCCAGAGGCTTAGGGCCCGCCAGAGGCTTAGGGCCCGCACAGTGGGCCAGCCAGAGGCTTAGGGCCCGCACAGTGGGCCAGCCAGTGGCTTAGGGCCCGCCGTGTGGGCCAGCCAGAGGCTTAGGGTCCGCACAGTGGACCAGCCAGAGGCTTAGGATCCGCACAGTGGGCCAGCGAGAGGCTTAGGGCCCGCACAGTGGGCCAGCGAGAGGCTTAGGACCCGCACAGTGGGCCAGCCAGGGGCTTTGGACCCGCACAGTGGGCCAGCCAGAGGCTTAGGGCCCGCACAGTGGGCCAGTCAGGGGCTTAGGGCCCGCCCAGTGGGCCAGCCAGGGGCTTAGGGCCCGCGCAGGAATATCCTTGCCAAAAAAAAAAAAACCTGGCCTGAGGCTTGAACCTCAACATACAAGTAATTATTAAATAAAGGTATCAAGTTGGGAAGACTATGTAGCAAATTGAAATGTAACGTAAGGTAATTATCAAGAGGAAGCTTTTTTATTTATTTATTTATTTATATACAAGAAGATACATTGGGGGTTAAGAGAGAACATAGGAATGAAGTTTATTTTACATTCTTATAAAGTCAATATAGCACGCATAGTGTTTCGGGCAAGTAATAATGACACATGAACACTACTTTATTAAAGTCCAGTTAGGATTCTGGAGGTCATCAGTATAACAGAGACATATAGGTTTTATTCTTAATATTAAAGAACAAATAGAAAGAGGATGCGTCCAGTGTACATGTATATTTCGCCAATAACTTCGTGCCTATGACGAAGGGATAGTTGAATTCTAGATTTGGATGGACACGTAAGTCCTCCTCCACATATGCGTCGCCCCCCATGTGTAACCTCAGTTTTTTGGGAGGACTTTTCTCAAGTCCTATTCTCTTTAAATATAACATTGAGACATACGTCTCATGCGCCCCCGTATCGATGTGTATTTTGTTTGTGCAATTGTCAGGTTCTGATAAAGTTGGAAGTGAGATTCTAAGGTGTAATTATCTGGACGTACACAACCCAAACCCTTTATTTTGAAACCTTCGGAGATTCTTGAAATAGAAGTCAGAATTATCCTGCTTAAACTGCTGTATTACATGGTACTCAGTCATGAGAGGGAAACTAAAGAAAAGCACGGGGTCCGGGTCTATGTTGAAAAAATTATCCATTTCTGGCGGGTAAATTTTGACTTTAGTGACCAACTCCTTGTTGTTTTCTAGTTATAATTTAACATTTTCGACAGTCTTAATACTAAGGTTTCTGACTCCGTTATATAAGCAGATTTTGCAATCGTTGGTGGCGGATACATTCTTATCCAAACCAAGTTTTCTTGCATCTTTGTTTTTTATCAAATTGATTGAAGTGCCGGTGTCCACAGCCAAGGTGCAGGACTCACCGTTCACCTTCGCTTGGAGGAAATTGTGGCCCTTCAGGGCAATCTTCTCCAAGCTCTTCAGGGATGGAGGCTCAGTGAGTATAGGGGGCTAAAGCAGGTAGATTGTTAGGACCTCTCCGTCAGGACTGACCTCGTATATAGTGGCGTCATCGGTGTATTTTAATCTTTTTCCGGGACCATTGATAGTCTGGCGGCCATCCTCCTTCCTCTTGCAGCCACGGCCCACCACTTGTTTGGTCTGTGTGTGCATGACTAGACGGGTGAAGGGAGAGGAAGACAAGAGATAAAGCACGACTCCTCGTCTTCGCTCACCTTACAGTGAGTCGCGCTCTCTGACCACCAAATTATATCCTACTTACATTATATTTAGTCAAGCAACTATAACATCTTTAACTTTCAATTTATCTTTTATATTTGTAAACAAATATAAAACTTTATGTATTACCAAATACTCTTTGGTAAATACATACGCACTGTATAGTTTGTGTTACAAATATTGAAATAGTTACGAAGAGCAGCCAAATCTGAATATTTTGCGCCGTTTTGGAGAGTAAAAAAAGTACGAGAAGGTGCAGCCCAGCTGGAGCAGTTCCAACAACGCGCGCCCATATTGGTAAACAAACATCTAAGTTCACGTTAACAAAAAAACCTATAAGTCCCTGTTAACCTGATGAGCTCCAGAAGCCTAATTGGACTTTAATAAAATGGTGTTTGCGTTTCATTGTTTCTGTGAACAAAAAATAAATAAAAAAGTGTGTGTGTGTGTACATTAGGCTCCCACACCTCTCACGGCCATTGGGGGGGGGGGGGGGGTTACATAATAATGTTAATATGGGTGATAGTGAGGATGCTGGTAGTTGTGAAGATGGTGGTATGTTAATATGGGTGATAGTGAGGATGTTGGTAGTAGTGAGGATGCTGGTATGTTAATATGGGTGATAGTGAGAATGTTGGTATGTTAATATGGGTGATAGTGAAGATGTGGTAGTAGTGAAGATGGTGGTATGTTAATATGGGTGATAGTGAGGATGTTGGTAGTTGTAAAGATGGTGGTATGTTAATATGGGTGATAGTGAGGATGTTGGTAGTAGTGAAGATGGTGGTATGTTAATATGGGTGATAGTGAGGATGTTGGTAGTAGTGAGGATGCTGGTATGTTAATATGGGTGATAGTGAGGATGTTGGTATGTTAATATGGGTGATAGTGAAGATGCTGGCAGTTGTGAAGATGGTGGTATGTTAATATGAGTGATAGTGAGGATGCTTGTAGTAGTAAAGATGGTGGTATGTTAATATGGGTGATAGTGAGGATGCTGGCAATTGTGAAGATGGTGGTATGTTAATATGGGTGATAGTGAGGATGCTGGTAGTTGTGAAGATGGTGGTATGTTAATATGGGTGATAGTGAGGATGCTGGTAGTTGTGAAGATGGTGGTATGTTAATATGGGTGATAGTGAGGATGCTGGCAGTTGTGAAGATGGTGGTATGTTAATATGAGTGATAGTGAGGATGTTGGAAGTTGTGATGATTGTGATATGTTATTATGGGTGATAGGGAGGATGCTGGTAGTTGTGAAGATGGTGGTAATTACCTAAGTGTAGTTACAGGATGAGAGCTACGCTCGTGGGTGTCCCGTCTTCCCAGCACTCTTTGTCATATAACGCTTTGAAACTACTGACGGTCTTGGCCTCCACCACCTTCTCTTCTAACTTGCTCCAACCGTCTACCACTCTGTTTGCGAAAGTTAATTTTCTTATATTTCTTCAGCATCTGTGTTTAGCTAGTTTATATCTATGACCTCTTGTTCTTAAAGTTCCAGGTCTCAAGAAATCTTCCCTATCGATTTTATCAATTCCTGTTACTATTTTGTATGTAGTGATCTTATCACCTCTTTTTCTTCTGTCTTCTAGTTTTGGCGTATTTAATGCATCTAACCTCTCCTCGTAGCTCTTGCCCTTCAGTTTCTGGGAGCCACTTAGTAGCATGTCTCTGCACCTTTTCCAGTTTGTTGATGTGCTTCTTAAGATATGGGCACCACACAACCGCTGCATATTCTAGCTTTGGCCTAACAAAAGTCGTGAACAATTTCTTTAGCATATCGCCATCCATGTATTTAAAAGCAATTCTGAAATTAGAAAGCGTGGCATAGGCTCCTCGCACAATATTCTTTATGTGGTCCTCAGGTGATAGTTTTCTATCTAGAACCACTCCTAGATCTCTTTATCAGAATTCTTTAAAGATTTCTCACATAATATATAGGTTGTGTGGGGTCTGTGTTCTCCTATTCCACATTCCATAACATGGCATTTATTAACATTAAATTCCATTTGCCAAGTGGTGCTCCATATACTTATTTTGTCCAGGTCATCTTGAAGGGCATGACAATCATCTAAGTTTCTTATCCTTCCTATTATCTCATGTCAGTCAAGTCATGTGGGAATAATAGGAAATGACATTGCAGACGAAGCTGCAAAACTTGCAACTAAGAGAAGAAATGTAGACATTTACATACCACACAGTCTATCACAGATTAAGAAAGTAATTAGAAACAGAACAATGCAAAAGATGTACAGTGACCACAACACAGCAGTTGCAACATCAGGATCTGCGGGTTGGTACAAGAATTCAACCAACTACGAACCACTTAGTTTGATGAAAGGGAGCAGTAGAGCAACAGAAGTGCACTTACATCGCATCAGGCTTGGATACCCATGTGCATGGGAAATAGGTTTACAGGTTCCGGAAGATGAGAGGAAATGTCAGCACTGTAGAGAAATGCCCGATAGACCACTGGAATATTATCTAACACAGTGCACAGTTACAGCCACAACAGACCACTGGAACATTATCTAACACAGTGCACAGTTACAAACCCATTAAAAGTTCAACTTAGATTCAACAGAGCAGAAGAAGTTGTTAAACACATTGGGCAAAATTTTACTGAAGCGACCATACGAGTCATAAATACTCATCCTCCGCCCAAGTAAAACAGACACAAGCAACACTTAGTGGGCCAGCCAGAGGCTTAGGGCCCGCACAGTGGGCCAGCCACTGTGTGGGCCAGCCAGAAGCTTAGGGCCCGCCTAGTGGGCCAGCCAGAGGCTTGGGCCCGCGCAGTAGGCCAGCCAGAGGCTTAGGGCCCGCACAGTGGGCCAGCCAGAGGCTTAGGGCCAGCACAATGGGCCAGCCAGAGGCTTAGGGCCCGCCAGAGGCTTAGGGCCCGCACAGTGGGCCAGCCAGAGGCTTAGGGCCAGCCAGTGGCTTAGGGCCCGCCGTGTGGGCCAGCCAGAGGCTTAGGGTCCGCACAGTGGACCAGCCAGAGGCTTAGGATCCGCACAGTGGGCCAGCGAGAGGCTTAGGGCCCGCACAGTGGGCCAGCGAGAGGCTTAGGACCCGCACAGTGGGCCAGCCAGGGGCTTTGGACCCGCACAGTGGGCCAGCCAGAGGCTTAGGGCCCGCACAGTGGGCCAGTCAGGGGCTTAGGGCCCACACAGTGGGCCAGCCAGAGGCTTAGGGCCCGCCCAGTGGGCCAGCCAGGGGCTTAGGGCCCGCGCAGGAATATCCTTGCAAAAAAAAAAAAAACCTGGCCTGAGGCTTGAACCTCAACATACAAGTAATTATTAAATAAAGGTATCAAGTTGGGAAGACTATGTAGCAAATTGAAATGTAACGTAAGGTAATTATCAAGAGGAAGCTTTTTTATTTATTTATTTATTTATATACAAGAAGATACATTGGGGGTTAAGAGAGAACATAGGAATGAAGTTTATTTTACATTCTTATAAAGTCAATATAGCACGCATAGTGTTTCGGGCAAGTAATAATGACACATGAACACTACTTTATTAAAGTCCAGTTAGGATTCTGGAGGTCATCAGTATAACAGAGACATATAGGTTTTATTCTTAATATTAAAGAACAAATAGAAAGAGGATGCGTCCAGTGTACATGTATATTTCGCCAATAACTTCGTGCCTATGACGAAGGGATAGTTGAATTCTAGATTTGGATGGACACGTAAGTCCTCCTCCACATATGCGTCGCCCCCCATGTGTAACCTCAGTTTTTTGGGAGGACTTTTCTCAAGTCCTATTCTCTTTAAATATAACATTGAGACATACGTCTCATGCGCCCCCGTATCGATGTGTATTTTGTTTGTGCAATTGTCAGGTTCTGATAAAGTTGGAAGTGAGATTCTAAGGTGTAATTATCTGGACGTACACAACCCAAACCCTTTATTTTGAAACCTTCGGAGATTCTTGAAATAGAAGTCAGAATTATCCTGCTTAAACTGCTGTATTACATGGTACTCAGTCATGAGAGGGAAACTAAAGAAAAGCACGGGGTCCGGGTCTATGTTGAAAAAATTATCCATTTCTGGCGGGTAAATTTTGACTTTAGTGACCAACTCCTTGTTGTTTTCTAGTTATAATTTAACATTTTCGACAGTCTTAATACTAAGGTTTCTGACTCCGTTATATAAGCAGATTTTGCAATCGTTGGTGGCGGATACATTCTTATCCAAACCAAGTTTTCTTGCATCTTTGTTTTTTATCAAATTGATTGAAGTGCCGGTGTCCACAGCCAAGGTGCAGGACTCACCGTTCACCTTCGCTTGGAGGAAATTGTGGCCCTTCAGGGCAATCTTCTCCAAGCCCTTCAGGGATGGAGGCTCAGTGAGTATAGGGGGCTAAAGCAGGTAGATTGTTAGGACCTCTCCGTCAGGACTGACCTCGTATATAGTGGCGTCATCGGTGTATTTTAATCTTTTTCCGGGACCATTGATAGTCTGGCGGCCATCCTCCTTCCTCTTGCAGCCACGGCCCACCACTTGTTTGGTCTGTGTGTGCATGACTAGACGGGTGAAGGGAGAGGAAGACAAGAGATAAAGCACGACTCCTCGTCTTCGCTCACCTTACAGTGAGTCGCGCTCTCTGACCACCAAATTATATCCTACTTACATTATATTTAGTCAAGCAACTATAACATCTTTAACTTTCAATTTATCTTTTATATTTGTAAACAAATATAAAACTTTATGTATTACCAAATACTCTTTGGTAAATACATACGCACTGTATAGTTTGTGTTACAAATATTGAAATAGTTACGAAGAGCCGCCAAATCTGAATATTTTGCGCCGTTTTGGAGAGTAAAAAAAGTACGAGAAGGTGCAGCCCCGCTGGAGCAGTTCCAACAACGCGCGCCCATATTGGTAAACAAACATCTAAGTTCACGTTAACAAAAAAACCTATAAGTCCCTGTTAACCTGATGAGCTCCAGAAGCCTAATTGGACTTTAATAAAATGGTGTTTGCGTTTCATTGTTTCTGTGAACAAAAAATAAATAAAAAAGTGTGTGTGTGTGTACATTAGGCTCCCACACCTCTCACGGCCATTGGGGGGGGGGGGGGTTACATAATAATGTTAATATGGGTGATAGTGAGGATGCTGGTAGTTGTGAAGATGGTGGTATGTTAATATGGGTGATAGTGAGGATGTTGGTAGTAGTGAGGATGCTGGTATGTTAATATGGGTGATAGTGAGAATGTTGGTATGTTAATATGGGTGATAGTGAAGATGTGGTAGTAGTGAAGATGGTGGTATGTTAATATGGGTGATAGTGAAGATGCTGGCAGTTGTGAAGATGGTGGTATGTTAATATGAGTGATAGTGAGGATGCTTGTAGTAGTAAAGATGGTGGTATGTTAATATGGGTGATAGTGAGGATGCTGGCAATTGTGAAGATGGTGGTATGTTAATATGGGTGATAGTGAGGATGCTGGTAGTTGTGAAGATGGTGGTATGTTAATATGGGTGATAGTGAGGATGTTGGTAGTAGTGAGGATGCTGGTATGTTAATATGGGTGATAGTGAGAATGTTGGTATGTTAATATGGGTGATAGTGAAGATGTGGTAGTAGTGAAGATGGTGGTATGTTAATATGGGTGATAGTGAAGATGCTGGCAGTTGTGAAGATGGTGGTATGTTAATATGAGTGATAGTGAGGATGCTTGTAGTAGTAAAGATGGTGGTATGTTAATATGGGTGATAGTGAGGATGCTGGCAATTGTGAAGATGGTGGTATGTTAATATGGGTGATAGTGAGGATGCTGGTAGTTGTGAAGATGGTGGTATGTTAATATGGGTGATAGTGAGGATGCTGGTAGTTGTGAAGATGGTGGTATGTTAATATGGGTGATAGTGAGGATGCTGGCAGTTGTGAAGATGGTGGTATGTTAATATGAGTGATAGTGAGGATGTTGGAAGTTGTGATGATTGTGATATGTTATTATGGGTGATAGGGAGGATGCTGGTAGTTGTGAAGATGGTGGTAATTACCTAAGTGTAGTTACAGGATGAGAGCTACGCTCGTGGTGTCCCGTCTTCCCAGCACTCTTTGTCATATAACGCTTTGAAACTACTGACGGTCTTGGCCTCCACCACCTTCTCTTCTAACTTGCTCCAACCGTCTACCACTCTGTTTGCGAAAGTGAATTTTCTTATATTTCTTCAGCATCTGTGTTTAGCTAGTTTATATCTATGACCTCTTGTTCTTAAAGTTCCAGGTCTCAAGAAATCTTCCCTATCGATTTTATCAATTCCTGTTACTATTTTGTATGTAGTGATCTTATCACCTCTTTTTCTTCTGTCTTCTAGTTTTGGCGTATTTAATGCATCTAACCTCTCCTCGTAGCTCTTGCCCTTCAGTTCTGGGAGCCACTTAGTAGCATGTCTCTGCACCTTTTCCAGTTTGTTGATGTGCTTCTTAAGATATGGGCACCACACAACCGCTGCATATTCTAGCTTTGGCCTAACAAAAGTCGTGAACAATTTCTTTAGCATATCGCCATCCATGTATTTAAAAGCAATTCTGAAATTAGAAAGCGTGGCATAGGCTCCTCGCACAATATTCTTTATGTGGTCCTCAGGTGATAGTTTTCTATCTAGAACCACTCCTAGATCTCTTTATCAGAATTCTTTAAAGATTTCTCACATAATATATAGGTTGTGTGGGGTCTGTGTTCTCCTATTCCACATTCCATAACATGGCATTTATTAACATTAAATTCCATTTGCCAAGTGGTGCTCCATATACTTATTTTGTCCAGGTCATCTTGAAGGGCATGACAATCATCTAAGTTTCTTATCCTTCCTATTATCTCATGTCAGTCAAGTCATGTGGGAATAATAGGAAATGACATTGCAGACGAAGCTGCAAAACTTGCAACTAAGAGAAGAAATGTAGACATTTACATACCACACAGTCTATCACAGATTAAGAAAGTAATTAGAAACAGAACAATGCAAAAGATGTACAGTGACCACAACACAGCAGTGGCAACATCAGGATCTGCGGGTTGGTACAAGAATTCAACCAACTACGAACCACTTAGTTTGATGAAAGGGAGCAGTAGAGCAACAGAAGTGCACTTACATCGCATCAGGCTTGGATACCCATGTGCATGGGAAATAGGTTTACAGGTTCCGGAAGATGAGAGGAAATGTCAGCACTGTGGAGAAATGCCCGACAGACCACTGGAATATTATCTAACACAGTGCACAGTTACAGCCACAACAGACCACTGGAACATTATCTAACACAGTGCACAGTTACAAACCCATTAAAAGCTCAACTTAGATTCAACAGAGCAGAAGAAGTTGTTAAACACATTGGGCAAAATTTTACTGAAGCGACCATACGAGTCATAAATACTCATACTCCGCCCAAGTAAAACAGACACAAGCAACACTTAGTGGGCCAGCCAGAGGCTTAGGGCTCGCACAGTGGGCCAGCCAGAAGCTTAGGGCCCGCCTAGTGGGCCAGCCAGAGGCTTAGGGCCCGCACAGTGGGCCAGCCAGAGGCTTAGGGCCCGCACAATGGGCCAGCCAGAGGCTTAGGGCCCGCACAGTGGGCCAGCCAGGGGCTTAGGACCCGCACAGTGGGCCAGCCAGAGGCTTAGGGCCCGCACAGTGGGCCAGCCAGTGGCTTAGGGCCCGCCGTGTGGGCCAGCCAGAGGCTTAGGGTCCGCACAGTGGACCAGCCAGAGGCTTAGGATCCGCACAGTGGGCCAGCGAGAGGCTTAGGGCCCGCACAGTGGGCCAGCGAGAGGCTTAGGACCCGCACAGTGGGCCAGCCAGGGGCTTTGGACCCGCACAGTGGGCCAGCCAGAGGCTTAGGGCCCGCACAGTGGGCCAGTCAGGGGCTTAGGGCCCACACAGTGGGCCAGCCAGAGGCTTAGGGCCCGCCCAGTGGGCCAGCCAGGGGCTTAGGGCCCGCGCAGGAATATCCTTGCAATAAAAAAAAAACCTGGCCTGAGGCTTGAACCTCAACATACAAGTAATTATTAAATAAAGGTATCAAGTTGGGAAGACTATGTAGCAAACTGAAATGTAACGTAAGGTAATTATCAAGAGGAAGCTTTTTTATTTATTTATTTATTTATATACAAGAAGATACATTGGGGGTTAAGAGAGAACATAGGAATGAAGGTTATTTTACATTCTTATAAAGTCAATATAGCACGCATAGTGTTTCGGGCAAGTAATAATGACACATCAACACTACTTTATTAAAGTCCAGTTAGGATTCTGGAGGTCATCAGTATAACAGAGACATATAGGTTTTATTCTTAATATTAAAGAACAAATAGAAAGAGGATGCGTCCAGTGTACATGTATATTTCGCCAATAACTTCGTGCCTATGACGAAGGGATAGTTGAATTCTAGATTTGGATGGACACGTAAGTCCTCCTCCACATATGCGTCGCCCCCCATGTGTAACCTCAGTTTTTTGGGAGGACTTTTCTCAAGTCCTATTCTCTTTAAATATAACATTGAGATATACGTCTCATGCGCCCCCGTATCGATGTGTATTTTGTTTGTGCAATTGTCAGGTTCTGATAAAGTTGGAAGTGAGATTCTAAGGTGTAATTATCTGGACGTACACAACCCAAACCCTTTATTTTGAAACCTTCGGAGATTCTTGAAATAGAAGTCAGAATTATCCTGCTTAAACTGCTGTATTACATGGTACTCAGTCATGAGAGGGAAACTAAAGAAAAGCACGGGGTCCGGGTCTATGTTGAAAAAATTATCCATTTCTGGCGGGTAAATTTTGACTTTAGTGACCAACTCCTTGTTGTTTTCTAGTTATAATTTAACATTTTCGACAGTCTTAATACTAAGGTTTCTGACTCCGTTATATAAGCAGATTTTGCAATCGTTGGTGGCGGATACATTCTTATCCAAACCAAGTTTTCTTGCATCTTTGTTTTTTATCAAATTGATTGAAGTGCCGGTGTCCACAGCCAAGGTGCAGGACTCACCGTTCACCTTCGCTTGGAGGAAATTGTGGCCCTTCAGGGCAATCTTCTCCAAGCCCTTCAGGGATGGAGGCTCAGTGAGTATAGGGGGCTAAAGCAGGTAGATTGTTAGGACCTCTCCGTCAGGACTGACCTCGTATATAGTGGCGTCATCGGTGTATTTTAATCTTTTTCCGGGACCATTGATAGTCTGGCGGCCATCCTCCTTCCTCTTGCAGCCACGGCCCACCACTTGTTTGGTCTGTGTGACCATGACTAGACGGGTGAAGGGAGAGGAAGACAAGAGATAAAGCACGACTCCTCGTCTTCGCTCACCTTACAGTGAGTTGTGCTCTCTGACCACCAAATTATATCCTACTTACATTATATTTAGTCAAGCAACTATAACATCTTTAACTTTCAATTTATCTTTTATATTTGTAAACAAATATAAAACTTTATGTATTACCAAATACTCTTTGGTAAATACATACGCACTGTATAGTTTGTGTTACAAATATTTAAATAGTTAAGAGCCGCCAAATCTGAATATTTTGCGTTGTTTTGGAGAGTAAACAAAGTACGAGAAGGTGCAGCCCCTCTGGAGCAGTTCCAACAACGCGCGCCCATATTGGTAAACAAACATCTAAGTTAACGTTAACAAAAAAACCTATAAGTCCCTGTTAACCTGATGAGCTCCAGAAGCCTAATTGGACTTTAATAAAATGGTGTTTGCGTTTCATTGTTTCTGTGAACAAAAAATAAATAAAAAAGTGTGTGTGTGTGTACATTAGGCTCCCACACCTCTCACGGCCATGGGGGGGGGGGGGGGGTTACATAATAATGTTAATATGGGTGATAGTGAGGATGCTGGTAGTTGTGAAGATGGTGGTATGTTAATATGGGTGATAGTGAGGATGTTGGTAGTAGTGAGGATGCTGGTATGTTATGCCCGAAACGCTTTGCGTAATAGTGGCTTTAGGCATTGTATGTACTAGCTCTACCTATAAGTCAACCAATCCTTGTATAAATTTATTGTATGTATGTACCTTACCTAAATAAAATTGTATTGTATTGTATTGTTAATATGGGTGATAGTGAGAATGTTGGTATGTTAATATGGGTGATAGTGAAGATGGTGGTATGTTAATATGGGTGATAGTGAAGATGCTGGCAGTTGTGAAGATGGTGGTATGTTAATATGAGTGATAGTGAGGATGTTGGTAGTAGTGAGGATGTTGGTAGTAGTGAGGATGCTGGTATGTTAATATGGGTGATAGTGAGAATGTTGATATGTTAATATGGGTGATAGTGAGGATGCTGGTAGTTGTGAAGATGGTGGTATGTTAATATGGGTGATAGTGAGGATGTTGGTAGTAGTGAAGATGGTGGTATGTTAATATGGGTGATAGTGAGGATGTTGGTAGTAGTGAGGATGTTGGTAGTAGTGAGGATGCTGGTATGTTAATATGGGTGATAGTGAGAATGTTGGTATGTTAATATGGGTGATAGTGAGGATGCTGGTAGTTGTGAAGATGGTGGTATGTTAATATGGGTGATAGTGAGGATGTTGGTAGTAGTGAGGATGTTGGTAGTAGTGAGGATGCTGGTATGTTAATATGGATGATAGTGAGAATGTTGGTATGTTAATATGGGTGATAGTGAGGATGCTGGTAGTTGTGAAGATGGTGGTATGTTAATATGGGTGATAGTGAGGATGTTGGTAGTAGTGAGGATGTTGGTAGTAGTGAGGATGCTGGTATGTTAATATGGGTGATAGTGAGAATGTTGGTATGTTAATATGGGTGATAGTGAGGATGCTGGTAGTTGTGAAGATGGTGGTATGTTAATATGGGTGATAGTGAGGATGTTGGTAGTAGTGAGGATGTTGGTAGTAGTGAGGATGCTGGTATGCTAATATGGGTGATAGTGAAGATGTGGTAGTAGTGAAGATGGTGGTATGTTAATATGGGTGATAGTGAAGATGCTGGCAGTTGTGAAGATGGTGGTATGTTAATATGAGTGATAGTGAGGATGCTTGTAGTAGTAAAGATGGTGGTATGTTAATATGGGTGATAGTGAGGATGCTGGCAATTGTGAAGATGGTGGTATGTTAATATGGGTGATAGTGAGGATGCTGGTATTTGTGAAGATGGTAGTATGTTAATATGGGTGATAGTGAGGATGCTGGTAGTTGTGAAGATGGTGGTATGTTAATATGGGTGATAGTGAGGATGTTGGTAGTAGTAAAGATGGTGGTATGTTAATATGGGTGATAGTGAGGATGCTGGTATGTTAATATGGGTGATAGTGAGAATGTTGGTATGTTAATATGGGTGATAGTGAGGATGCTGGTAGTTGTGAAGATGGTGGTATGTTAATATGGGTGATAGTGAGGATGTTGGTAGTAGTGAGGATGTTGGTAGTAGTGAGGATGCTGGTATGTTAATATGGGTGATAGTGAGAATGTTGGTATGTTAATATGGGTGATAGTGAGGATGCTGGTAGTTGTGAAGATGGTGGTATGTTAATATGGGTGATAGTGAGGATGTCGGTAGTAGTGAGGATGTTGGTAGTAGTGAGGATGCTGATATGTTAATATGGGTGATAGTGAGAATGTTGGTATGTTAATATGGGTGATAGGAAAGATGTGGTAGTAGTGAAGATGGTGGTATGTTAATATGGGTGATAGTGAAGATGCTGGCAGTTGTGAAGATGGTGGTATGTTAATATGAGTGATAGTGAGGACGCTTGTAGTAGTAAAGATGGTGGTATGTTAATATGGGTGATAGTGAGGATGCTGGCAATTGTGAAGATGGTGGTATGTTAATATGGGTGATAGTGAGGATGCTGGTAGTTGTGAAGATGGTGGTATGTTAATATGGGTGATAGTGAGGATGCTGGTAGTTGTGAAGTTGGTGGTAATAACCTAAGTGTAGTTACAGGATGAGAGCTACGCTCGTGGTGTCCCGTCTTCCCAGCACTCTTTGTCATATAACGCTTTGAAACTACTGACGGTCTTGGCCTCCACCACCTTCTCTTCTAACTTGCTCCAACCGTCTACCACTCTGTTTGCGAAAGTGAATTTTCTTATATTTCTTCGGCATCTGTGTTTAGCTAGTTTATATCTATGACCTCTTGTTCTTAAAGTTCCAGGTCTCAAGAAATCTTCCCTATCGATTTTATCAATTTCTGTTACTATTTTGTATGTAGTGATCATATCACCTCTTTTTCTTCTGTCTTCTAGTTTTGGCATATTTAATGCATCAAACCTCTCCTCGTAGCTCTTGCCCTTCAGTTCTGGGAGCCACTTAGTAGCATGTCTCTGCACCTTTTCAAGTTTGTTGATGTGCTTCTTAAGATATGGGCACCACACAACCGTTGCATATTCTAGCTTTGGCCTAACAAAAGTCGTGAACAATTTCTTTAGTATATCGCCATCCATGTATTTAAAAGCAATTCTGAAATTAGAAAGCGTGGCATAGGCTCCTCGCACAATATTCTTTATGTGGTCCTCAGGTGATAGTTTTCTATCTAAAACCACTCCTAGATCTCTTTATCAGAATTCTTTAAAGATTTCTCACATAATATATAGGTTGTGTGGGGTCTGTGTTCTCCTATTCCACATTTCATAACATGGCATTTATTAACATTAAATTCCATTTGCCAAGTGGTGCTCCATATACTTATTTTGTCCAGGTCATCTTGAAGGGCATGACAATCATCTAAGTTTCTTATCCTTCCTATTATCTTAGCATCATCAGCTAACATGTTCATATAATTCTGTATACCAACTGGATCATTTATGTAGACAATAAACATCAATGGTGCAAGAACTGAACCCTGTGGTACTCCACTTGTGACATTTCTCCAGTCCGATACATTGCCTCTGATCACAGCCCTCATTTTTCTACCAGTCAGAAATTTTTCATCCATGTTAGAAGCGTACCTGTCACGCCTCCAATATTTTCCAGAACAACCTCTTATGTGGAACTCTGTCGAAAGCCTTTTTTAGGTCCAGATAGATGCAGTCAACCCAACCATCTGTTTCCTGTAATATATCTGTTGCTCGATCATAGAAACCGAGTAAATTCGATACACAGGATCTTCCAGATCGAAAACCATACTGTCTGTCTGATATTATATCATTTCTCTCCAGGTGTTCTACCCATTTAGATTTAATTATTTTTTCCAATATTTTGACTATTACACTTGTCAATGATACCGGTCTATAATTAAGGGGGTCTTCCCTGCTTCCACTTTTGTAGATTGGAACTATGTTAGCCTTTTTCCACACATCAGCTACAACTGTAAACAGGGATGCCTGAAAAATCAGTTGAAGAGGAATGCTGAGCTCAGGTGCACATTCTCCCAGAACCCATGGTGAAACTCCATCTGGACCAACTGCTTTGTTCTTATTTAGCTCCTTGAGCATTTTTTCCACTTCGTCTCTAAACACCTCTATGTGCTCTATGTTGTTCTCTGGAGTTCTTATTGTGTCTGGTTCCCTGATGATTTCATTATGTATAAACACACTTTGGAACTTTTCGTTTAATGTTTCACACATTTCCTTTTCATTTTCCGTGAATCTATTTCCCATTTTCAACCTCTGAATATTATCCTTTACTTGCAATTTGTTGTTTATGATGTGACAGTAAAGCGTTGGTGATCGGCTGTTTCAAAAGCTGGGGGCACAGCCTCGTCATATAACAAAAAACAAAGAGAAGTTTGTCCTTTCGTCTGTGGTAAGGTAATGGGAAGACACACAAAACACAACGTATATAAACAATGAAATTTTAATTACTCTAGAAAACAAGACATGAATAAAGACAATCTCATAAAATTCAACACTGGTCAACAAACAAAATAACATGAATAATAACTGGCAATGAAAAGTTACTCAAAGACCAGAATGCACATTATAGTGATAGCAATATAAATTAAATAAGTGAGGTGCTGGAATACTGGCTTCAAGCTGCCACCTCCCTTAGTACACGAAAGCCAAGGCTTAGTATACTAGCGAGAGATGTCAACTCCAAGGAGCACAGAGATATTCTGAGGAGTATGGCGTGCTGCTGCCCAGACGACGACTCTTGGTGGTGGCGTGAGTGCAGGTGCGGCGAGACACCAGCCAATCAGCAACAGGCAGGCGGAGTATGAGCAGTTTGCTGGTTACGGCGGCTGTGGCCGGTGTCGGGGTGTGCATGGTACGATTTGCTTCCTGGGCAAAACGTTTGGCGATACTGGTGGACGTATCTTCTATATAGTATCTTGTATTTGAACGACGTAATGATGTAGGGAAGAGCAGGCTCAATCTCTCTTGAAAGAGATTATCGTCACAACTCTCCCCCGAAGCCTGCGGTTCTGGAAGAAGTTACATCTTCATGTGGTGGAGTGATAGTTGGAGTTGCTTCTACTTCATAGACTCTGGAGAGGGCGTCGGCTACGATGTTGTCAGAACCCTTGATATAGCGGATCTCAAGGTTGTAGTCTTGCAGATATAAAGCCCATCGTAGAAGACGTTGGTTATTGAATTGGGCTTGATGTAAGAAGCGGAGAGGATTGTGGTCTGAGAAGATGGTGGTAGACCTGGCACCTTGTAGGTATGGAGCAAAGTGCTGGAGATTCAGGACGATGGAGAGTAGCTCCTTCTCGATAGTGCTGTAGTTCCTCTGGTGGGGTTTCAACTTGTAGCTGTAGTAGCTGACAGGTAGAACCTCCTCGCCTCGTTGCTGCATCAAGACACCACCGATGCCGGTACCACTGGCGTCGACATGAAGGACGAAAGGCTTGGTGATATCTTTGGCAAAGGTGGACTTGCCCAGGTTGATGGTGAGGCCGGCTGTCAGGAGCTTGGCGAACAGTCGTTGCAGCTGGAGCAGATGTTCGCTCCGGGTGTTGGATGCTACGACGATATCATCCAAATAGGCGTAGGTGTTATCCAAGCCCTGGATGACGCGGTTGACAGCTCTCTGAAAGGTGGCCGGGGCATTACATAGTCCAAAAGGAAGGCGTTCATATCTGAAAAGTCCAAAGGGAGTGATAAAGGCAGATATTTCTTTGGCTCGCTCTGTTAGACACACTTGGTAATATCCCTTAAGCAAGTCCACTTGGGACAAGTACTGGGCATTACGAATGGCGTCAAGAATGTCATCTATCCTTGTTAAGGGGTATGCATCCTTGACAGTCACATTATTTAATTTACGGTAATCTGTACAAAGTCTCACCTTACCTTGGGGTTTTGGCACCAAGATACAGAGTGAGGCCCAGGGGGACTCACAAGGTGTAGCCAGTCCATGATCCAAGAGGTACTGCACCTCAGCACGCATGACTTCCTTCTTGCTAGGGCTGATTCGGTAGAAGGGTTGACGAATCGGCCGGGTGTCAGGGAGCAGTTGGATGTCGTGCTGGGTAACATTACACTCTTGTGGATCATCTCGGAACAACTCCTGATGTTCTTTGAAGATCTTGATGAGAGGTGCACTATGATTGTCCTGAAAATAATTGTGAAGATCAGTTAGGATTTCCGAATTGGAAAGCGCTGACTCCTTGTCAGTGCTTTCGGGAGGAGAAGCAGGGAAGGTCTCACTGTGGATGTACGGCTCTTTAAAGGAAGAATAGGTCATCATGACAGTGGGAGGAGTACCGTTATATAGCTTCAGGAGGTTGACGTGGCACAACTGGGTCTTCCGCCGCCTATCTGGAGTCTCGATAACGTAGTTGTGGTTGTTTCTGCACTCCTTGATGCGGTAGGGTCCTGAAAACCTGTTTTGCAAAGGAGAACCTGGGATAGGGAAACAAGCAAGCACGAAGTCTCCCGGTTTAAATTTCCTTACTTTGCTGGTCTGGTCGTAATGAGTCTTCATCCTCTCCTGTGCTTTTAATAGATTATCTTGGGCAAAACTGTGGACCCTCTCTAGAATGTGGTGTAGGTTTTGAAGAAACTCGGGCACATTCTGATGCTCACTGAAGGTGGCATCACGTAGAGAGTCTTTGAAAGCTTTGAGAGGAGTACGGCACTTACGTCCGTAGAGCATCTCATAAGGAGATACTCCTAGAGACTCATTGGGAAGACTTCTATGATGCACATTATCAGGTCAATTTGCTTATCCCAATCCTTAGAGGTTTCATTACAAAACTTCTTCAGGAGTGCTTTAATAGTCTGATGACTACGCTCAAGAGAATCCTGTGAAGCAGGATGATAGGGGCTGGACAATACCTGTTTGATGTTGAACTCTTCCAGTGTCCTCTTGAAGAGATCACTGGTGAAGTTGGTGCCACAGTCGCTCTGAACTTCCCTTGGAAATCCATACTGGGTGAAGATCTTGAATAAGTGTTTCACAACCGTAGCAGCCGTAATGTTCTTTACTGGAACTGCTATGGGGAATCTGGTGGTAGGACACAGGATGGTTAAGATATAGGCGTTACCTGAACTGGTCCGAGGTAAAGGACCAACACAGTCTATAATAAGTCTGTGGAAAGGTTCCGCAGGCACCTGTATGGGAGTCAGTGGTGCTCTGGGGATAGAGATGTTAGGTTTACCTGCCATCTGACATGTATGACACTGTTTGACGTACTGTTTGACGCTATTTACCATACCTGGCCAGTAGTAGTCTTGACGGATTCCATGGTAGGTGTTGTTAAATCCGTAGTGGGAGAGTGCTCCGTGGGCCAGGTGTAGAATAGTGCGCCGCAGGCTGGCAGGAATCACTAGTTGTTCGACGTTGGCCCAATCGTCCTTCTCCTTCAGTTTACTGGGTCTATATCTGCGGTAGACCAACTCGTTCTCTAGGAAGAACCCAGGAATACTGTCAGGTTGAGTCTCAGCCTGGAAAAATAATGGCGTCAAGGTAAGATCTTCCCTCTGTAACTTACGGAACTCCAACTTGGTCAGATTCGGGGGTAGTTTCTGAGGGTCTTGAGGGACAGCGGTAGCAGTAGGGTCAGCTGGCTGTGGTCGTGCAGCTTGTGCACGGGTGGTCACTAAAACCGGAGGAGAAACTTCATCACTCTCTTGAACCTTTGCTGTAACATACTCAAAGATGGGATTATCCATTACAGAGATACACACCTGGGGTTTGTCCATGACGATCAGGTTGGTCGGTTGCACGTCTTCTGCCAAGTCGTTGCCCAGGAGAAGTTGCACTCCAGGCATGGGAAAAGGCTTTTCCCTGACGGCGACTTGGACTTCTCCGGTTACGAAGGGACAATCCAGGTGGACTCTGGCGAGAGGATAAGGAGTGGTAGCAGTGAGGTCAGTGATGAAGACAGTTTCTCCGGTGTAGGCGATATTGGGCACAGCTGATTTCAAAATAATTGATTGAAGAGCCGCTGTGTCCCTCAAGATCTTCAGTTTGAAACGTCCCTCCGGATTTGAGCCGTTGGTAGAGACAGTTCCAGTATACAGGTGTTTACTGAAAAGAGAAAGATCATTAACATGAACACTGTTACCTATCGTTCGTTACGGCTCGTGACCCTACAACAGCCAAGCTTTAAGTCTAGGGTTACTACAACTGCTGTTGTTTAAAGCGGGGCACCAGTATAACCCCATGAATGATAACAGGCACAGAATTAAAAGTATATCTCCCTTAGGACTGAAGAAATATACGTATGCATTTTAATATATATATATATTTCATATACATCTCAATATTGTATATATGAACAGTGGGTCACTATTAAAGCAAACATCAAATATTGTCTCTCCCAGAGTAAAAAATCTACTACATGACACAACAACAAGTAAACAGACTTATCTCCCACATGTTATTCTTCCTGGTCCCTCGAAGCTACTGAACTCTCGCTCTGTCGCTACCCATAATCCTCTCCCGTCTGCCTCATCCAGGATGAGGGATGGAAACTAAGGACTTTTTAATATTTAAAACTAATTGAACAACCACTTGTTCTCAAAACACACAAGAATGCAAATTACAGATAATAGTTACTTACAAAATATATAAGTACAATGCCACCTGTTTAATTACAGAAAATAAACAATTATATATACTAAATAAAAGTGACATCTGGAACTTCCAAACTGAACAGGTCCAGCTTCCCGAATCTAACAGGTATTAGACGTGTGCAAAGCAACCGCGCTCCTGTCTCCACTGACGCTGCCACACCACACGATAATTTACCAAAAACACAATGTGTGTACATATACAGGCAATGATATAATGGAACAAAACAAGTTATTTTAAATTTATATACGTATTCAGCTAGGAGTACGTAACACTTCCACCTCCAAGAAAAAAAATGCAATAGATTGAAGATCAATGGCATTTTTTCAAAGTAAAATGTATGACACTTGAGATTTATGGTATTAATTACACCAAACATGTGAAGTAATTAGAACACATTTCTGGACAAAAATGAAAACACTCCAAATATAGTCTTACAGGAAACTCAGAAATTTCAGTCTTATGACTATGTTCTACATATGTGTCACTGGAGTATGCAAATTTATCTCTCCAAGGTACTATCTCATTTATTTCACTTTGTTTCAGATCATATTTCATACACCTATCTACAACAGTATCATTAGTAGCATGAATAGAATTGTCAATAAAGGTAGCTGCTTTCACACAGTTATCATGGCAATTTAGCTTTTCATTTGTTTCTACGATTTCTCTAAGATCAGTCCCATATTTCCATGTGATCCCTTTTCCACATGGTGAATTTTTCCAAGACAGACTCCATTTCCCATTACTCCCTTTTTCTGGAGCTGAACTGCTTAATTGAAGCTGACTGGATGTTGAGTAGATTTGGGACTTCTCCTGGGTATGCTCTGACACAGACATCTGCTCTTCATCACTCTGGATCCTCTGTGGAACACATACTCTCGCCCAATGGATACTAAAATTAGAGAAATTAGCATTAAACCTCACAATTATGTATAAAACTTTCCGTTTCATAGAACCTTCCGAAACACAAGACACCGACTTAGCAAACCTTTGACCTTCAAACCAAGAAATACAACCCAAGATAAGTGCAAAGACTACCTGATCGAACTGACTCAGATGATCCATAAGGAACACAGAAATCAATTGCCTCATAACTCTGTCATAACGATCAGTGAAAGAAAACAGGCATATGCCTAGGCACCATATCTCAATCATAACTCCGAAGACAAGTTCACACCCCCTGATGGTGAACTTGAACACAACACACACTTTCATCAACCGTCTAGTCTTCCAAAAGACTAAATAAAACATGCCGAAAACTTGACAACCCTCACCATCACTTCCCAAGTGATTTACGTCTGATGACAACCAATCAACCAAGAGGTTTAAGGGTCTTAACATCTTGAAGATGAACAGCAGATTACCTGGGAAACGCCCAAGGACAATCTGAAACCCTTCACAATGATTAACACTAGGTAGGATAACCTTATCCCCCAACTTGAAATACACACCTGGAGCCTCAAACATCTGCTCCCCAGTATGATTTAATCCTTCACCCACAATATGACTCTGAAAATCAACTCCAATATGACTCTGAAAGTCAACACCACACTTGAGTGGAACATACACTTTCATCACTCGTGCACCAAAATAACCTGGATCTGAATATAGAGACTCTGCTCTAGCATAACTCACCACTTCCTCAGAACTGGATGCACAACCTACTTGAGTAAACTCTCTCTGCTCAACCACAAGGCTTGACAAAGATGTCCCACAGTCCATTACTTCACAAGAAAATGGCTCCTGCAGAATAAAAGTAGATTTCAACATCCTACACACACTCTGACTCAATGTACCCAATGAGAAATACTTACTCCACATGGAATAAGAGTCACAACTCCGCAACTTAGATCCAAATGCTACTTTACCACTCTTAATGATTTTACCAAAATTTCCTCCCATGACTTCTGGAGCTGCTTGGAGTACTGTCTGCTCACAATCAATAATATCACTACCAAGCTGGGTCACATCCTCACAGACAACTGAAGAGGGAGGCTCAATGGGCAACCCGTTCTCACACAAGACAGCACATATATGACTTAATGCTTAAAGTCAATATGTTGAATATGACTTAGTAAATATGTGATATATTCCCAGTTACTTTTTTTCCAAAACCCAAACTCTTCCTCACGTACCAATTTACGTTTTACAGTACCCGTCCGTCAACCTAGATAGCAGAATAGTCGTGATTGGTTCAATTATAAGGAAAATTGTAGTTTTCAGATCCCACATGGGTTGTAAAATTTACCTACTATTGTCCATGCTCTTAGAATATTACAGATCAGCTACTTCCTATTGAAGGCTCGTAGTTTTGTTTTGAGAAATATTAGTTGTTCTTAGTAAATTATAATAAGCACTAAAAATTATTACATAGAATAACAGTCCTTCGTCAATCAATATTATATACCATAGTTTGTGCTTTACAAATCTTTAAAGGATGTTTTGTAGGAACGCTAACAGAAAACGATGATACGTTGGAATGTCTATGGGGTAAACTACTGCAAACAGGATATTATTGTGTCTACTATACCAACTATAGCTAGGATGGGTATATTGTCCACTACCACCTGTTAGGTGGGTAAGGGGTCCAATACCACCTGTTAGGTGGGTAAGGGGTCCAATACCACCCACAGGATGGGTATGAGGGGTCACATCCACCCACAGGATGAGTATGGGGACCACATCCACCCACAGGAAGGGTATGGGGTCCAATACCACCCACAGGATGAGTATGGCGTCCACTACAACCCACAGGATGGGTATGGGTCTCCAACCACCCATAGAATGAGTATGGGGCTCCAACCATCCATAGAATGGGTATGGGGTCCAATAACACCCACTGGATGTGTTTGGCGTCCATTGTCGCGCGTCGAGCTCGAAAACCGCAGCATTCATCTCAGAACCATGCCTATTTCACGCAGATTTCTTAATAAACGTAAGAGTTTTATATGTCACAAGAAAGATAGAAATATAAGCTTCATTCTAAATACCTTACCATGGGCATATTTAAATTTAAAGCGAAGATACGTGTATTTTTATAATAGCCGAGCTCCGACCCCGGACAGATCGATCGACCGAGCAACTCTTTATTTATTTATTTATTTATTTATGCATATACAAGAATGTACATTGGGAATGTGAGGATACATAATATGGTAATTACAGTCTTGTATAGCCACTAGTACGCGCAGCGTTTCGGGCAGGTCCTTAATCTAAAAAAAATTTAAGAAGGTAAATGCTTGCAAAATTTATAGACAAAAAAATGATAACAGTTACATGGAATGAAAAAAATAAGATGAGAGAAAATTGTAGGTACAGTATATTAAAGCACATAGGTAGCTAAGATTGATTGCAATGACAGCTTGAATGGTAGTTGACAAAAATTGGTAGGCACAATACAGCAGAAACAATATAAGATTGATTGCAATGACAGCTTGAATGGTAGTTGACAAAAATTGGTAGTCACAACCCAGCATATGGCTATCACATAAAAGAAGACAGCAATGAACACAATGATAAGGTTGTTTGATACTACATAAAAATTAGGAGACTGGGTAACACTAGGTACAGAGCAAATTTAAAGCTCAGTGTAGGAAACTAAGAAGATGAAATTAGGTACTTTTTGGTTTTGCTTTTAAATAAGGCAAAAGTTTTACAGTTTTTCAATTCACTAGGGAGTGAGTTCCATAGACTAGGTCCCTTAATTTGCATAGAGTGTTTACACAGATTAAGTTTGACCCTGGGGATATCAAAGAGATATTTATTTCTGGTGTGGTGATAATGGGTCCTATTACATCTGTCCAGGGAGAGTTTCAGAGCATGGTCTGCATTTAAGAACAGGATTTTGTAAGTGTAGTTGACACAAGAGAATGTGTGGAGGGAGTTAATATTTAGCAAGTTTAGGGATTTAAACAAGGGAGCTGAGTGTTGTCTGAAAGCAGAGTTAATTATTATTCTGATAGCAGATTTTTGCTGTGTGATGATGGGCTTAAGGTGGTTTGCAGTGGTAGACCCCCATGCACAGATACCATAATTAAGATAGGGGTAGATTAGTGCATAATATAGTGAGAGGAGAGCAGTTAGGAACATAATATCTGATTTTGGAGAGTATACCAACTGTCTTAGAGACTTTCTTAGTTTTGTGTTGAATGTGGGTGCTGTAGTTGAGTCTCTTGTCTAGGAATAGGCCAAGAAACTTGCCATCATTTTTATTACTGATGTTAATGTTGTCTATCTGTAGCTGAATTGCATTTGATGATTTGCTTTCTCTCAGAACAATGTTTATTTCACGTGAATTCGTTAATAAACATATATGTTTTATATGTCACAAGAAAGGCAGACATATAAGCTTCACTTTAAACACTTTACCATAGACATATTTAAAGTTCTAATGAAGATACATGTATTTTAAAAATTACGGAGCTCCCACCCCGTACAGACTGAACGACAGAGCAACTCTCTCTCAGATCAATGTTTATTTCACGTAAATTCGTTAATAAACACAAATGTTTTATATGTCTTAAGCAAGATAGAAATAAGAGCTCCATTTTAAATACATTACAATAGACATATTTATAGCTCAAGTGAAGATACATATGTTTTTATAGTAGCGCTCAGTAGCTTGTCGGTCATGGAGTGCAGACGCCTACGCACTTGCCGATATATTGTATAATTAACAAAGATACGCTAATAAAGCCTAAAATCTTATATGCCTCCAGAAAGACCGAGATATGAACATTATTATGATTGCACCAAATGAAATATATCATGTTCGAGAACAAAGATATATCAATTTTAAATTAAGTTTCGACTCTTGCTCGGGCGAGAGAGATGGGGCGACTCTCGCCCCATCTATTGGGGATTCTGTCCACTAAAGACCCAAAGCTACTCAAACCCTCCTAGCATTATTTAGGTAATGAAGTAATATGGTATATATACTCACTATAATGTGGGTGTTGAATGCAGAACATGAGAAAACATATATTTACTCCAAACTAATGTAATTTCATTATGAAATAAGTAAAT
Organism: Procambarus clarkii; assembly: GCF_040958095.1. Classification (NCBI taxonomy): domain Eukaryota; kingdom Metazoa; phylum Arthropoda; class Malacostraca; order Decapoda; family Cambaridae; genus Procambarus; species Procambarus clarkii. The sequence continues at coordinate 2,770,568 of NW_027189140.1, forward strand.
AAGTAGCATCAAAGGAAGTCGACGGTCCAAGCGTCAATGTTGTGGAGCGACTTATCCAAGATATATCGTTGTTTGGAAAGTGTTTGTTGGCATATCCAGTTGTCGCACTTCTCTGCACAAATTATCACAAATTTAAATTATAATGTTAACAAGTAGAATACATATTTTTAATAAAATCTAACATAACTAGCCAGAAAACATTTAACATTTATTAAAAATATATGTTTGGAAGTTAAATCGACTTCATAGGACAATAGTTTTGTTATATTACAAAAAAAAAAAAAAAAAAATATATACTCGTTATTCGTTGACATGCGTTCGTCACCTAAACTACCATGTACTGTACTTATGTAAAATCTCCCATGTCTCTTCGCTCATCTCACCAAACCCTACAGACTCTGTGATATATTGTTTAATTAATTGAGATTCACAAATAAAGCTTATAATTGTATATGTTATCAAAAAGGCAGAGCTTAGTTTAGTTCATTTATTATGCACCCCATACCCATCCTATGGGCGATAGTGGAGTGTTACAGAGGCACATAATGGGCTCAGGGACTGAGCCCCACAATTCATATAGCCAAGCAAGTTATAATCTTGATAAGCTAGTTACAAAAGTCAATGCACATTGTCACATCAACAATGGGCTCGAGACCGACCACAAGTACAGTTTATAATTTAAGCAACTGACATATATGGAGGGCTAGTGTCACAATTGATATGTTTATCCTACACATAACCCCCTCTCCCCCATCAAATGGACAGCGGTGGATAGGTTACAATCAAGTCGTTTTTTGCGTTTTATTCAGAGATTAGATCTTATTGGGTGAGGAAAGATATTCATATTTTAAAGAAGGCTTCTTGGCTGATGCTCTCCATTGATGGAAAATATACAACCTTTTGAAAATCAATGTTAGTTTGATCTAGATATTGTAATTAACGAAAGTATTTGTCATCAGAAAGGTAGACATATAGGCTACATTTAAAATCCTTTGTCATAAATATAACTGAAGTGAAAACGAAGATATATGCGTTTTGATAGTTACTTGATGGCTAGCTCTGAGAGTGTGAAGCCCTGCACACCAGCCAATAAATTGTATAATTAGTTTCCATATATTTTAATTAATCTTAAAAATCTATATGTCAGAAGAAAGGAAGATGTAGCCGTTAATGTGACAACATTTAAAAATATATATCTCTTAAGTTAAATAAATAATACCACCTTATCGCCTGTGTCTGGACACATGAAAACTACCTAGGTATCAGTATCCAGCCAGGCGGGGATCACAGGCTGCACAATACTGATAAATTATGTAATGCACTACTTGTGGTCGATCTCGAACCCATTTATGATGTGACGACTTATAGTGAATTTTGTAACTAGCTCATCAAGATTGTAACTTGCTTAGCTAAATGAATTGTGAGGTTCGGTCCATTCATTTTCTTTCTTTATTATGCACCCCATAATACCCATTCCGTGGGGGGTGATGTAAAGGATTACAGAGGCACATAATCGGTTCAGGAACTGAACCCTCTAGTTCGTTTAGCTAAGCAAATAACAATCTTTTGACGCTAGTTACAAAATTATTAATGTACACATACATGTACATATACATACGTATACATATATACATACGCATACATATTTAATCAACCAAACAAATACACACATCAGTAATCTTTTGTCACAAGTAATTCAACAAAAGGCTCACAACAGTCACTATAAAAGGCACTTTACGTCTATGAGGAGTCGCAGTTACTAGTCTTGCTCCACACCCACCCAACTGGGCGGCAGCTTTACAGTCATTTGCTGCATACTTACCCAACTGGGCGGCAGCTTTACAGTCATGTGCTGCACACATACCCAACTGGGTGGCAGCTTTACAGTCATGTGCTGCACACCCACCCAACTGGGCGGCAGTTTTACAGTCATTTGCTGCATACTTACCCAACTAGGCGGCAGCTTTACAGTCATGTGCTCCACACCCACCCAACTGGGCGGCAGCTTTACAGTCATGTGCATGCATTACCTACAGTAAGCAAATTTTGGATACTTCGCTAAGATTTCGGGCAGCACATCATTATGAATGAAGTACTTATACACATTTCATGGACACTATTGATGTTGTTATCTTTAAATTCCGCGATTTTTTCGCATTCCATTATATAATGACGCAAAGTATGCGAATAGTTCTGCTGACAGAGTTTACATTTAGTCAAATCTACATCATCAGATGTTACAAACTCCCAGAGGTACTTGTAGCCGAGCCTAAACCTAGCAGTGGTAACATCTAGAAGTCTGCTAGCATTATTGGATGACCCATAGACGAGCGATTCATCAAAGTTTATGCAATATTGTGAAATTGAGAGTCAGTGTTGTAACATAAATTGGTAAATCATAAATATTGTAAGTTAAGAATCTGATGCATGTGTGTGTGTTGGGGGGGGGGATATACCCTTGGTAAGCGAGAGTGAAAAGTAACCTTACACGTTCTGCGGTCAATGTGGGGGGCGAGGGAGGGTGGGAGAGTCAAATCCACCCTCCAACATCTGGGCATAGTACCACCAGCCTCCACAACACTCCATCAGCCTCCAGCTGATGCTTGTAGATGCCTCATCTAACCTCACCTATGTCACACATTAACCTACAGTTCCTGTGATATTTAAACTCCTCATCAGTGGCGTCTCGCCAATATAAACTGTATTGGATTTTGTCCCGAAATAGCTATATGCTGACTGGACGTGTATGTATGTATGTATGTATGTATGTATGTATGTATGTATGTATGTATGTATGTATGTATGTATGTATGTATGTATGCATGTATGTATGGATGTATGTATGCATGTATGTATGTATGTATGTATGTATGTACGCATGTATGTATGTATGTATGTATGTATGTATGTATGTATGTATGTATGTATGTATGTATGTATGTATGTATTGTGACGGAGTTCCCCCCCTTATAATTCTCCCACGCCTGCAGTAAGAGTCATGTCTACTTTTCCCAAGCGTTCTCTACGTTGCAGGCTACAATTTGATATATGGGAGAGAGTGAAGTGTTCTCGGAGAGCCGAGAAATTTGTGAAATAGTAATGTTTTGGCCTGTGGTTTAGGCCCTTTAGGGAGCCAAGACGGCGCTGGCCTCTCTGATCTCCCGCCAAAACCGTGTGACGTCAGTGGCACCGGATTGGTCACCGACAGCAATGTGGCACCGGGAGCCAATGAAAACTTCCCGTAGCAAAAGTGACGTCACGAAGGAAGGGGGGTCTGGCCAGCGCGCCGGGCTGGCGCCAGCAGTCAGACACGACACGTCATAGAGGTCGGACGTGCGACGAGTGGTCCTATCGGTCGGACAGCTGTTTCCCACTACCGTGGATTTACGCGTCACCTGAAGTCCGCCAGTACTCTGAGAAGTCTTCCCTAGTTCATGTGTTGAACCAGAAGAGGGAATTGACGGTTATTTGAGCAACAAGTGCTCCAGTCAGGTACTGTGCCAGTAGCAGTGAAGCCGTGCAGTGACGTATGTTGACGTCTGTGGCAATTCACCAGTTCGTGACAGCGTAGTGGCTGACAGAGCCACTGGGTAGCTGAGGAAGAGAGGACTATTTGGGGAAACCGAACGACTGTAGCTGAGACGTAGGCGACAGCCGTTGCTGGGAGAAGACGACGGCCAGGAGACCGACTCCAACCTTCAAGAAGTCAAGGAGGAGGACGGACCTGCAGTGAGGAGGCACGGAGACGACGCGCTAAACGGTGGGACGACGAGAGGCTCTGGTAGGACACGACGACGTGTAGTGTGGGGGCGTTCCCGACACGAGGACCAGGAGCTACATCTCGACTCTCATCGGAGGATAGGGTGAAGTAGGTGGTTCTAGTTCCCTCCCCATTCCCCTTTAGTTAGCTATATTATTTGGCTATATTATCTAGCCTGAAGATTTTATATGTCGTGAGCAAGTCTCACCTATGTCATGGTAAAGCACCAGGGTGCTAGACAGTACTATCAAGAGTACTTGTATTATTTATGTTGATTATTGGTGTGTACAGGCACCAGGAACCAGTGATAAATTTACTGTGTTGTGTATATCTTTCTATAGATTTTGATATGAACATATAGTGGTAAATTATATATAAGATTATGCCAGTATGTGGAGGTTAGGCTATGTGCTCAGAAACTATTTATTTTCCATGTATTGATGATTGATTTATATACCATATATATGTCTATGTTCATTCAGTGAATAATCATTTGTGAGTACAGTGAATCATTGCGTTATCGCCAACGAGAGAAAGTACTGAAAACTCCAGTGTTAATATTTCATAATATATTGTTGGATAAATAACAGTGTAAGACCATTACAGTGAATCATTGTAGAATTGATTGTAGAAAAGACCGTTTGAGCCTGAGTACAGTGTAACTGAGTAATACGGTTTATTTGTGCAAATATCGAGTGTGCGAGTTTCTAGTAATATTGGAAAATTTAAAGGAACAGCGCGCGTGAATCTAGAAAACAAGCAAAGTTCGCGCGGAGAGGCCATTGCGATCAGCTGTTCTTGACACTTGATGAGGAGGGGGAGAGTGTTGCCCTCTAGTGATCGCATAATATCCGTGGGAATTACCGGCCGAGTCAGGATCAGTTGATTTATGATTATTGTGTGGCCTTGTGACATCTTTCATACATTTTAAGTAAAATACAAAACTCTCTTTGTGTTTTTATCATCCCCTCCATTGATCTTGTGGCTATACTATACCTGTAAGCATAGAGTGATAACAATAAGTACCTGCCTGATTCCTGATCTTTGAGTGTGACCTTGCCAAGGCTGCCACTGAATACACCAGTCCACTGAGGGTGTTACTGGCCACCTTAAACACCAGTTGGCGATCTTGTGTTTAACCGTAGAGCCCTATTGTTGGGGAGGGCACACGACAGTCGAGGTGAACGAGTCGTGTTCTCACTCTTTCTTAATAAGAGGCCGTTAAGATTGACTGGGAGACTCTCCTGGCGTGCAGTGGCGCCGTGAGGATCGAGGGAAGACCCGCAGGGCTACGGTGAGTTACCTTGAGCGTAACTATTGCTCACCCCAGAGTAAGGGTAGAGAATAATAGAGAGGTGAAACAACCCCAACATTGGCGACCTTGCCAGGATATAGATCGAAGTAAAGGTTGCAGTGGTACTTGGCAGTGGTGTTAGAGATCAGGTGCAGGTTAACACTCGTAGCACAAGATGGAGGATGATAAAGTAGCGAGGTTTATTGACTCTAGAGACGAACAGGTGCTGGAAGAGTGCACCAAGGCACAGTTACAGGCTATAGCGGATCATTTTGGAATAAAGCTGAAATCTGCCCGAGTTGGTGAAAGAAGACTAGGGATAATGGCTCAGCTAAAGGCTCGAGACGAAGCTTTGGGGGAGGAACGGCCCCAAACACCTGCCAGTGAGGGTGAACACTTGAGTATTGGTGGAAGCAGCAGGGGATCCAGCGGCAGCAGGCACAGCATTAAGCTGGAAATAATGAAGCTGCAGCTAGAGGCACAGCAGCGCAGAGAAGAGCGAGAAGCAGAAGCACAGCAGCGCAAAGAAGAGCGAGAAGCAGAAGCGCAGCTGAGGAGAGAAGAGGCACAGCAGCGCAAGGAAGAGCGAGAAGCAGAAGCGCAGCTGAGGAGAGAAGAAGCACAACAGCGCAAAGAAGAGCAAGAGCGAGAAGCACAGACGAAGCGTGAGGAGCGAGAAGCACAGCTGCGCCGGGAGGAACAGGAGCGAGAAGCACAGATGAAGCGTGAGGAGCGAGAAGCACAGATGCAGCGTGAGGAACGAGAAGCACAGCGGCGCCGGGAAGAACAAGAGCGAGAAGCACAGTTACGCAGGGAAGAACACGAGCGAGGGCTGAGACAACAGGAAATAGAAGCCAACAAGGAGGTGGAGCTGAAGCGAGCTGAACTGGGACTAGGTGCCCCTGCCCCGCCACAGGAAGACCGACGAGTGAGGGAACGAGACCTGCCGGTCTATGTGCCTAGTGAAGCCGAAAGTTTCTTTGATCACTTTGAGAGAGTTGCTGCTATGAAGAGGTGGCCGAGGGCGGAGTGGGCGGAGTTGGTCCAAGGGAGGCTCACAGGGGAAGCTCGCCAAGCCTTCACTATGCTCGACTTCCAAGAATGCACTAACTACGATGCGGTAAAACGAGCTGTGCTCCGTTCCTTTAAACTCACGTCAGAGTGTTACCGGAAGAGGTTTAGAGAATGTACCCGGTCACCAGGAAAATCGTATGCGGAGACGGCGAGGGACATGGAAAGAAAGTTCCTTAAGTGGATGGACTCTGAAGAAGCGGGGTCGGCCGAAGAAATCAAGGAACTAATGGTCATGGAAAAGTTTATGTCCGTGCTCCCTCCTGAGATCAGGATGAGGGTAAAGGAGGCGGACATAAAGGACCTGAGGGCCGCAGCCGACCGGGCCGACATGCTAGAAGAAGCCCTACGCCCACGCCGAGAGGGACAGAACCGACCACCCGCATACGTCGGAAACGATCGGAGTTATAGAAGGACGGATGGATGGAGGGCAGGAACGAGTTCTCCCAAGTCCCATTTCTCAAGTTGGAACACCCGAGGAGCAAAAGGTGCTGTAGAACCGATCAAGAAGAACCATGCGGAGAGCTCGGGAGCTGTTGTTGCGACCAAGGAGTCAACAAGCGGTTCGGGAAAGACACAGGGTGCGACGGCCTCTGGAGGCAGTGCTAAGGCGAGCGGTGGCGGATGGTCTCCGCCGAGGGGCCGCTGCTACAACTGCGGAATACCCGGACACGTCGCGCGGGAATGCAGACGCCCTAAGCAGCGGGGACACGTTGCTTTAGTGATGTTCGAGGACCAGAGGGCCGAGAGAGTGCGGGATGAACCCGCGCTGGGTGGGGAAAAGCAAGTTCACCCATTCGTGTGTCAAGGAACCGTAAGGATGGGGGACGCAGACCCCATCCCTGTGAAGATCTTAAGAGACACTGGGGCCGATTTTACCCTGGTGAGTGAGACCCTGTTCCCCGAGGGTTACGAAAGTACCAGTGTGGGGGTAGCAAGTGTGACCACTGTGGGAGGCCCAGTGAGGATGCCCCTACACCAGGTAACTTTAGATTCCGACTATGGCTCCCAGACCCTAGTGGTGGGAGTCTGTACATCAATGCCCAAGATGGAGGCGCAGGTCATCTTGGGGAATGACGCATGTGGAGGATACGTCCTCCCACATCTCGTGAAAGGCGAAGAGTACATAGAACAATACAGGAAGACAGGCGGAGAGTTGAACGTCTGTGGGGACGAGAAGGGAATCGCACCGGTGGCGTTCCCAGTTTGTGCTGTGATGCCAAGACGACGCGAAGAACAAGGAGGTTGTGGATCTGATGGGGCTGAGGAGACAACTGACAGCCTGAGAATAGATCGCCTCTTCGTGGAACCCGGAGAACGAGCGGAGGGCGAAGATAGCCAAAATGGTGAGTTGCAGGTGACCCTTACCAGTTCTCTAGGGGTAGATCGCACTCGTCTTGAACAGTTGCAGCAGGAGGAGTTCCCCGATTTGATTAGTGAGGCCCAAGGAGGACGTGTTGGCCCTGAGAAGGCTACCCATTTTTACCTTCAAGACGGAATGCTGATGAGGCAGTGGAGACCTGTGAGGGTGGAGGCCGGGGAAGAGTCTCTAAGCACGAGGCGCCAGGTAGTGTTGCCGGCCCAGTGCAGAGCGGCCGTGTTGGACCTAGCGCACTCCGTGGACTCTGCAGGCCACCTGGGAGTGACTAAGACGCTGCGACGGATCAGGGATTACTTTTACTGGCCAGGTATGGACGCCGAGGTGAGGCGCTATTGTAAGACGTGCTTACCTTGCCAGAGGGCAGGGAAGAGCCAGTCCGCGATACCGAAGGCCCCATTGATCCCTGTTCCAGCGTTTGGGCCTGCTTTCGAGCGTCTGCTAGTTGATGGAGTGGGTCCTTTGCCAAGGACGAGGAAAGGGAACACCTACCTAATGACAATAATGTGTACCTCCACCAGGTTTCCGGAAGCCGTCCCGATGCGACGTTTAACATCGCAAGGAGTAGCCAGCCAACTGCAGCGGTTTTTCTCGTGGGTGAGGGATGCCCAAAGAGATCCAAACAGACTGCGCAAGCATTTTTCAGTCGAAGTGGTTCCGACAGACGATGGCAGGATGGGGAGTGACTCAGATTCGATCGTCGCCCTACCGACCGCAGTCGCAGGGGGCGATCGAAAGATTCCACTCCACATTGAAAACTGTGCTGAGAGTGTTCTGCACAGAACAGGGGGCTGAGTGGGATGAGGCCATATACCCCGCGTTATTTGCCATACGCAACGCGGTGGTAGAGTCACTAGGATTCTCACCATTCCAGCTAGTGTATGGACACGAGGTGAGAAGTCCCCTGTCCATGCTGAGGGAACAATGGACACCGGCAGCAACCGTGGGAACGGTGAACGAATATGTCCAGAAGTTTAAAGAACGTCTCACTCTGGCTAAGGAACTGGCTGGGAAGCACCTGAAGGAGGCGCAGCGTAAGATGTCGGAATGGTACGACAAGAGAGCTACACAGAGGGATTTCCAGGTCGGGTCCCAAGTAATGGTTTTGTGTCCAGGTAAAGGTAGGGTGACCGAGTCACGGTTCGAGGGACCATACCAAGTGCTGCGACGGTTGGGTCCGACGGTTGGGTCCGGTGTCGTACGAAATTAGGAAGTCGAACAGATCCCGAAAGAAACAGGTGTGTCACGTGGACCGCTTGAAACCCTTCTTCACGGTGGAAGGAGGAACCGCCAGGCAGGAAGGAACGATGACCCGGGAACCCCAGCAAAAGACAGTTCTGTGCGTACAGGTGGACCAAGAACTCCCGGAGGAGGAAGGAAAGTGGTCCAGGGCGGATGGCACCCGTCTCACCAACACTGAGAGTCTGGCAAACATCAAGGACAAGCTGTCACATCTGGAAGGGCAACAGAGAGCGGACCTGACGGACCTACTGAGAAAGAATGCCTCCCTCTTCACCGACGTGCCCCGACGACACCGGAGTGTGACGCACGAGGTGGAGGTGAGGGACGCCAGGCCCGTCAAACAGAGCGCGTACAGGGTGAGCCCAGAGAAGCGAGAGCTGATGAGAAAGGAGGTGGAGTACCTCCTTGAGAACGACCTTGCGGAGCCCAGCAAAAGTGAGTGGAGTTCCCCGTGCCTGTTGGTGAGGAAAAGCGACGGAACATACCGCTTTTGTACAGATTACAGGAGGGTGAACTCCGTCACTGTGGCGGATTCTCACCCCATGCCAAGAGTGAGTGACTGCATTGACCAGGTGGGCAGTGCACGGTATGTATCCAAGGTCGATCTTCTCAAGGGGTACTACCAGATCTCCCTGACTCCTGAGGCCAGGAAGATATCAGCTTTCGCGACTCCTGATGGGCTGTACCAGTACAAGGTGTTGCCCTTCGGCATGAAAAACAGCGGCAGCTGCTTCCAGCGAATGATGAACGAGCTGTTAAGGGGTGCAGTAGGATGCACGGTTTACATCGATGACATCGTCGTGTACGCCGACGATTGGGGGACGCATCTGGAGAGACTTGGGGAATTATTCAGAAGGTTAGAGGAGGCTAACCTGACTGTAAATTTGGCCAAGAGTGAGTTTGGGAAAGCTCACTTAGAGTACCTCGGTTTTGTCATCGGCCAAGGTGAAGTCACTCCAGTTGATAACAAAGTAGCAGCCATAAAGGAATACCCCGTGCCCAAGACGCGCAAGGAGTTGCTCAGGTACCTCGGAATGATAGGGTACTATCGTGGGTTCTGCCGGAATTTCTCCACGGTAGCGCATCCCCTAACCGAGCTACTCTCCAAGAATGTAAGATGGAGATGGGGAGAGGCCTGCCAAGAGTCTTTTGAAAAGACCAAGAAATTGTTGACGGAGGCCCCAGTATTGATATCTCCAGATTTTTCAGCCGGTTTTATCCTGTACGTGGACGCCAGCGACGTTGGAATAGGGGCCATGTTGGCTCAAGAACGGAGTGAAGTGCATAGGCCAGTTGCCTTCTACTCGAAGAAGTTCGTAAAATACCAGCGGGCCTACAGCACCGTTGAGAAGGAGGCATTGGCGCTAGTTATGGCCCTGAAGCACTTTGATGTATACGTGGGAGGAGGGGCGAGACCTGTCCTAGTATTCACCGATCACAACCCTCTCACATTTTTATACAAGATGAAGAATTCCAACCAACGTCTAACTAGGTGGGCGTTGTTACTGCAAGAATACCGGCTGGAGATCAAACACATCAAGGGGAAGGAAAACGTAGTAGCGGACGCCCTATCCCGCATACACTAACGAGACATGACTCTTATTTTAAGGGGAGGGGTATGTGACGGAGTTCCCCCCCTTATAATTCTCCCACGCCTGCAGTAAGAGTCATGTCTACTTTTCCCAAGCGTTCTCTACGTTGCAGGCTACAATTTGATATATGGGAGAGAGTGAAGTGTTCTCGGAGAGCCGAGAAATTTGTGAAATAGTAATGTTTTGGCCTGTGGTTTAGGCCCTTTAGGGAGCCAAGACGGCGCTGGCCTCTCTGATCTCCCGCCAAAACCGTGTGACGTCAGTGGCACCGGATTGGTCACCGACAGCAATGTGGCACCGGGAGCCAATGAAAACTTCCCGTAGCAAAAGTGACGTCACGAAGGAAGGGGGGTCTGGCCAGCGCGCCGGGCTGGCGCCAGCAGTCAGACACGACACGTCATAGAGGTCGGACGTGCGATGAGTGGTCCTATCGGTCGGACAGCTGTTTCCCACTACCGTGGATTTACGCGTCACCTGAAGTCCGCCAGTACTCTGAGAAGTCTTCCCTAGTTCATGTGTTGAACCAGAAGAGGGAATTGACGGTTATTTGAGCAACAAGTGCTCCAGTCAGGTACTGTGCCAGTAGCAGTGAAGCCGTGCAGTGACGTATGTTGACGTCTGTGGCAATTCACCAGTTCGTGACAGCGTAGTGGCTGACAGAGCCACTGGGTAGCTGAGGAAGAGAGGACTATTTGGGGAAACCGAACGACTGTAGCTGAGACGTAGGCGACAGCCGTTGCTGGGAGAAGACGACGGCCAGGAGACCGACTCCAACCTTCAAGAAGTCAAGGAGGAGGACGGACCTGCAGTGAGGAGGCACGGAGACGACGCGCTAAACGGTGGGACGACGAGAGGCTCTGGTAGGACACGACGACGTGTAGTGTGGGGGCGTTCCCGACACGAGGACCAGGAGCTACATCTCGACTCTCATCGGAGGATAGGGTGAAGTAGGTGGTTCTAGTTCCCTCCCCATTCCCCTTTAGTTAGCTATATTATTTGGCTATATTATCTAGCCTGAAGATTTTATATGTCGTGAGCAAGTCTCACCTATGTCATGGTAAAGCACCAGGGTGCTAGACAGTACTATCAAGAGTACTTGTATTATTTATGTTGATTATTGGTGTGTACAGGCACCAGGAACCAGTGATAAATTTACTGTGTTGTGTATATCTTTCTATAGATTTTGATATGAACATATAGTGGTAAATTATATATAAGATTATGCCAGTATGTGGAGGTTAGGCTATGTGCTCAGAAACTATTTATTTTCCATGTATTGATGATTGATTTATATACCATATATATGTCTATGTTCATTCAGTGAATAATCATTTGTGAGTACAGTGAATCATTGCGTTATCGCCAACGAGAGAAAGTACTGAAAACTCCAGTGTTAATATTTCATAATATATTGTTGGATAAATAACAGTGTAAGACCATTACAGTGAATCATTGTAGAATTGATTGTAGAAAAGACCGTTTGAGCCTGAGTACAGTGTAACTGAGTAATACGGTTTATTTGTGCAAATATCGAGTGTGCGAGTTTCTAGTAATATTGGAAAATTTAAAGGAACAGCGCGCGTGAATCTAGAAAACAAGCAAAGTTCGCGCGGAGAGGCCATTGCGATCAGCTGTTCTTGACACTTGATGAGGAGGGGGAGAGTGTTGCCCTCTAGTGATCGCATAATATCCGTGGGAATTACCGGCCGAGTCAGGATCAGTTGATTTATGATTATTGTGTGGCCTTGTGACATCTTTCATACATTTTAAGTAAAATACAAAACTCTCTTTGTGTTTTTATCATCCCCTCCATTGATCTTGTGGCTATACTATACCTGTAAGCATAGAGTGATAACAATAAGTACCTGCCTGATTCCTGATCTTTGAGTGTGACCTTGCCAAGGCTGCCACTGAATACACCAGTCCACTGAGGGTGTTACTGGCCACCTTAAACACCAGTTGGCGATCTTGTGTTTAACCGTAGAGCCCTATTGTTGGGGAGGGCACACGACAGTCGAGGTGAACGAGTCGTGTTCTCACTCTTTCTTAATAAGAGGCCGTTAAGATTGACTGGGAGACTCTCCTGGCGTGCAGTGGCGCCGTGAGGATCGAGGGAAGACCCGCAGGGCTACGGTGAGTTACCTTGAGCGTAACTATTGCTCACCCCAGAGTAAGGGTAGAGAATAATAGAGAGGTGAAACAACCCCAACAGTATGTATGTATGTATGTATGTGTGTATGTATTCCCAATCACGTTAAAGACTCCTCCTCTATCATCCAATTAAAAAGAAAAACAACTATGTACTAAATAATCAACTCCTTGTAATTTTAATTATGCTGACCTTCCTATCTGCATTCAGACTGAGCCTACCATCATTATAGGTGATTATAACGCTAGCCATAGGAATATTGGTAATTCGCAGTTCAATAATCGTAACGGCAACCAACTGTTGTCACTATTAGGTAGTCACGATGATGCACAGATTGTGGGTGACCTTGAACCGACGAATATCTACGGGGGTATTCTTGATCTATGTCTCGGTTTCAACGTCTCCCACGCCGTGTGCGCCTCGTCAATAGTGCCAGATATGGCGTCTGATCATCTGGCCATATTAGCCACTGTAAACATTGGCAGCTCTATCCTCCCTGGTGGAGTGTTCACGCGGAAGAGGCTGGCTCTGCCCATCGATCAACGAGACAATTTTGTTGCCCATGTGTCAGATTGGTGCAGTTCATCTGAGCCTTCATCAGTTGAAGATTTTAACAATGAGCTCACAGATACTATCGAGCAGTTTATAGAAACACTTGATCCATCGTCCAGGCCACGTAACCCAAATTACACTGGTCATAGCACTTATGCTTATTATAATGATTCTAAATTGCATGCACTAAAACGCACTGCCAGAATAATTGGACCAGCTTATAGAAGGACCCGCACTGCTGAAATGCTTCGGCTCTTTCAAGCGGCTCTGGCTAAGGCCAGGGAACGTATGGTGGAGCTGAGGCAGACAGACTGGGAAACTTTTGTCCGTGGTCTCAATTCTCACACGCCACTAAGTCGAGCATGGAAGGATATCAACAAGATCAAAGGGAAAAATGCTGCAGAGATCTCGTACCCTAATCCTCTGCACAGAGCAAATGAGCTTGTTGATGCTTGGGCCACGACTTCCAGCTTTGACAGTCTTCCTCTACCCTCACAGAATGAATTAAATAATAGATATGCTGATAAAGCAAGGCTCCTTGACTTCATGCGTCATCAAGAGGATGAATGTGACATGTTTTTTACTGAATACGAACTAGATTCTGCTCTACATAAAGGCAAAGCTACATCACCCGGGGAGGATGGAGTTACTTACGGCATACTGCATATGCTTCTGTTAGTTCCAGGGAATCCCTTGCTTCAATTGTATAATATGAGCTATGTAACTGGGGAGCTTCCTAAGTCATGGACCAACAGTGTTATTATTCCCATTCCTAAACCTCACCAGCCGAGTGCTTTTCGCCCAATCTCCCTCACTAGTTGTCTCTATAAGTGTCTTGAGAGGATGTTCTCAACCGTCTCCTTTACAAAATTAATAATATGTTGTCTCCCCAGATATATGGCTTTACGCATGGAAAAAGTGTACATCACTGTATTACCACATTCCTCACCCTGCATACTGATAGGTCATATACCACTTTCCTAGATCTTAAGTCAGCCTTTGACATTGCTAACCCACACGTCATTCTGAGAGAACTTGCTAAAATGAATGTAGGAGGATGGCTTCTACGGTGGATAAGAGGCTATCTATCCAACAGGAAGTCATCTGTACTGTTCCAAGGGCATAGGCGTGTAACGAGAGATTTTGAACTTGGCACTCCACAGGGAGGTGTCCTCAGTCGTACTCTGTTCAATGTGTTAATCAATGCACTTTTAAACTTAGTAACTAGAAGGTCCAGCGAACACATCATTAGCTATGCGGATGATATACTGATCCACACCAATGGGTATACCAACACCCAAAATGTTCTGAACTCTGTATTGTACACATGTCAGGAACTATGCTTAGTCATCTCAGTAGAGAAAACAAAGATCCTGAACCGACACCCACCCAGACGGGGTGGGGCCGTTCGCAAAATGCAGTTGGATGATGGCTCTCTGCTCGACTATGTTACCAGATACAAATACCTTGGTCTTGAGGTTCTACTGTACCGCAATGTTTTAGCCAGACTGGGTCGCCAATGTAGAGAGAGGCTCCGTGCTCTCAAGGCTGTGGCAGGCTGTGGCAGGCAAACACAACTGTACCGTACAGTGTTATATATTTATTTCAGTTTGAACAATTTTTAACATTAAAGGATAAATCCTTTAATTGGTTGAAATTGGTTTTAACATTCGAAATCTAATTTGTTGATGTAAAATAATATAAGGTTCAAATTTATTAAGATACATACTTTAAAAACTATTTCTATTTGATACCAACAGTATCACGTTAAGAGAAGCGTCTCGCCTTGCTAACCCAAGTATAAAATACAGTATATAAAGAAACGGTGCAACTGTACTGGTATCTGCAGTACAAATATATGTCCCTATTTAAAGAAAAAATAAACTGCACCAATCACTGCCACTCCTCACACCAATGCAACAATAAGGAGAGTGATAACAGTGCTTCACATTCGACAATGTTAAATTATTTAACAGATGACGAGATAATGAACATTGGAACAAATGTACAGCTCTCTGACCTTCATATAAAATCTGCATGTGACCTCATCAAACAAACTGTGCCAAGCGTAGAAGGCCTTCATGACCCAGCGTGGTAGCGGGACCTCTCCTGGCCAGTTACAATTGGTGAATTTATTCAAATTATCCAAGTTGATGGTTGTCACTGGGTCACCGTTTCCAACATTAGAGTAACGGGACAAATTAACATATACGACACCAGGCATAAATTACCATCCAAATCTACTGAAGTTATCTTGTATGCTCTTGCTAACTGCCAGGATACCTGGTTGATGGGGTTCTGGGAGTTCTTCTACTCCCCAAGCCCGGCCCGAGGCCAGGCTTGACTTGTGAGAGTTTGGTCCACCAGGCTGTTGCTTGGAGCGGCCCGCAGGCCCACATACCCACCACAGCCCGGTTGGTCCGGCACTCCTTGGAGGAATAAATCTAGTTTCCTCTTGAAAATGTCTTGGATGATAAGCTTGGATGATAAGCTGATATGCAATGTAATGAATGTCAGCAGACACAGGGACTCAAGTATGAGTGGGGTATATGCTGCGGCGTTTGATGCATCACTTGCAAGTGGTGTAGATCCGGTGAACCTCGTATGATGTGCAGAATATGAGACAACATCTACAAGAGAACTTCAAAGGAAAGTGTCTCACCTCATTCCCTGCAGCTCAGACACTGAGAAGAAAACGAATCATCCGGTCATGCTCGATGGAAGTGTACTGCATTTGCAGAAAGCTAAATGATTTGAAGCTGATGGTATGCTGTGACCGTTGCAATATTTGGCACCATGGATCATGTGTAGGTGTTACAGAATGTAATGATGATTCGTGGATTTGTTTCTTGTGCGCTAGCAAGTTGTGAATTATAATTTAAAATAATTAATACATTATTATTATTATTATTATTATTATTATTATTATTATTATAACTTTACCAAATGCTTTGCTGAATCAAATAATGTTATTACTTTCAATGTGTTACAATAGCATAATTAAGTGCTGCAAGTGTCAGGTCTTTTATATAGTCGGTATTTATTATATTCTGTACTCTTTTTATGTTATTTAAATTTCAAATTGAAATAGTTTTTAAAGTATGTATCTTAATAAATTTGAACCTTATATTATTTAACATCAACAAATTAGATTTCGAATATTAAAACCAATTTCAACCAATTAAAGGATTTATCCTTTAATGTTAAAAATTGTTCAAACTGAAATAAATATATAACACTGTACGGTACAGTTGTGTTTAATTATGTTTTGTGATTCCTTTGGAAAAGGTATTTGTGCACCAAGTACTACTAGGTCAGTATGAGATATGCTGAATGTTGTCAATATACCATCTGAATACGCTTCACTTTGCGTTAATCATTGGACGTCCTAATGATTAAGGTCCCCAAAAGGACTTAATCAGACCTCAGTGGACATTTTTACTCTCACTCTCTCTCTCTCTCTCTCTCTCAGAGCATCCCCTTGTGTGTTGTATGTGGGTGCTGAAGTTCAGTCTCTTCTCTATGTATAGGTGAAGGAACTTTCCATAATTGTTATTGCTAATGTTTACTTGTAATACTGGGTATACATCCGGTGTTCTTACCCTCGACCGCGGCGAGGGTAAGCCGCGGTCGTATGGTCTGAAACCCACAAATATTTACAATGGGGAGGGGGGGGGGGGGGGATAACATTTCCTCTTCAAGCACGCGCACACAAATGAACTATGTTAC
Organism: Procambarus clarkii; assembly: GCF_040958095.1. Taxonomy (NCBI): domain Eukaryota; kingdom Metazoa; phylum Arthropoda; class Malacostraca; order Decapoda; family Cambaridae; genus Procambarus; species Procambarus clarkii. The sequence goes on from NW_027189140.1 coordinate 2,787,335, forward strand.
TTAACTGGAAGCACTCGTACAACATAATTTACACGATTTCTCAGGATAATTATACTTCTTACAAGCATATATACAGTATAGTACCTAGGAGGTTCTCTTCCATGATATCTAAGATAATTAAAAGAACCCAAGCAAACTACTGTGGAAATGTGCAGGACAAACATATCAATTGTGACACTAGCTCTCCACATATGGCATTTTCTTAATTTAGAAACTGTACTTGTGGTCGATCTCGAACCCATGTTGTTGATGTGACGATGTATTATGAATTTTGTGGCTAGCTCCTCAAGATTGTAACTTGCTTAGATAAATAAATTGTGTGTTCAGTCCCTGAACCCATTATGTGATAAATTAACTAAACTAAAAACTACAGTATGGTGACGAAACCTGAACTGCATAATGTAAATAGGGATAAACCAGAAAAAGATATAGGTGAAGAATAACACCAGGTAACTGTAAAGCTGCCGCCCAGTTGGGTGGGTGTGGAGCACATGACTGTAAAGCTGCCGCCCAGTTGGGTGGGTGTGGAGCACATGACTGTAAAGCTGCCGCCCAGTTGGGTGGGTGTGGAGCAAGACTAGTAACTGTGCGACTCTTCATAGATGTAAAGTGCCTTGTATAGTGACTGTTGTGAGCCTCTTGTTGAATCACTTGTGATACAAAAGATTACTGATGTGTGTATTTGTGTGGGTGATTAAATATGCATGTGTATGTATATATGTATATGTACATGTATGTATAAGTATGTGTACATTAATAATTTTGTAACTAGCGTCAAAAGATTGTTATTTGCTTCGCTGAACGAACTAGAGGGTTCAGTTCCTGAACCGATTATGTGCCTCTGTAAACCTTTACACCACCGCCCACGGGATGGGTATTATGGGGTGCATAATAAAGAAAGAAAATGAATGGACCGAACCCCACAATTCATTTAGCTAAGCAAGTTACAATCTTGATGAGCTAGTTACAAAATTCACTCTAAGTCGTCACATCATAAATGGGTTCGAGATCGACCACAAGTAGTGCATTACATAATTTATCAGTATTGTGCAGCCTGTGATCCCCGCCTGGCTGGATACTGATACCTAGGTAGTTTTCATGTGTCCGGACACAGGCGATAAGGTGGTATTATTTATTTAACTTAAGAGATATATATTTTTAAATGTTGTCACATTAACGGCTACATCTTCCTTTCTTCTGACATATAGATTTTTAAGATTAATTAAAATATATGGAAACTAATTATACAATTTATTGGCTGGTGTGCAGGGCTTCACACTCTCAGAGCTAGCCATCAAGTAACTATCAAAACGCATATATCTTCGTTTTCACTTCAGTTATATTTATGACAAAGGATTTTAAATGTAGCCTATATGTCTACCTTTCTGATGACAAATACTTTCGTTAATTACAATATCTAGATCAAACTAACATTGATTTTCAAAAGGTTGTATATTTTCCATCAATGGAGAGCATCAGCCAAGAAGCCTTCTTTAAAATATGAATATCTTTCCTCATCCAATAAGATCTAATCTCTGAATAAAACGCAAAAAACGACTTGATTGTAACCTATCCACCGCTGCCCATTTGATGGGGGAGAGGGGGTTATGTGTAGGATAAACATATCAATTGTGACACTAGCCCTCCATATATGTCAGTTGCTTAAATTATAAACTGTACTTGTGGTCGGTCTCGAGCCCATTGTTGATGTGACAATGTGCATTGACTTTTGTAACTAGCTTATCAAGATTATAACTTGCTTGGCTATATGAATTGTGGGGCTCAGTCCCTGAGCCCATTATGTGCCTCTGTAACACTCCACTATCGCCCATAGGATGGGTATGGGGTGCATAATAAATGAACTAAACTAAGCTCTGCCTTTTTGATAACATATACAATAATAAGCTTTATTTGTGAATCTCAATTAATTAAACAAGGCAATGAGTCACAATAACGTGGCTGAAGTATGTTGACCAGACCACACACTAGAAGTTGAAGGGACGACGACGTTTCGGTCCGTCCTGGACCATTCACAATCGACTTGAGAATGGTCCAGGACGGACCGAAACGTCGTCGTCCCTTCAACTTCTAGTGTGTGGTCTGGTCAACTTAATTAAACAATATATCACAGAGCCTGTAGGGTTCGGTGAGATGAGCGAAGAGACATGGGAGATTTTACATAAGTACAGTACATGGTAGTTTAAGTAGCGAACGCATGTCAACGAATAGCGAGTATATATAACAAAACTATTGTCCTATGAAGTCGATTTGAAGTTAGTGATAGACACCAATGTGTAGCCATCAATAATATAACCTCTCCCATTCTACCAATAACCGTTGGAGTGCCACAGGGCAGCATCTTGGGGCCTCTTCTATTTCTTATATACATCAATGGTCTGCCTAATGTGTCTAACATTCTGAAACCTATTTTGTTTGCTGATGATGCTACCCTCATCTACTCCAACCCCAACCCACATACACTAAATGATGTTGTTAATAATGAACTAAAAAAAGTCCACTTATGGATGTCAACCAACAATCTAACACTTAACATAGAAAAGACCTACTACATCCTATTTGGAAGCAAATCTACAAATGCAATTCAGCTTCAGATAGACAATGTAAACATTAGCAATAAAAATGATGGAAAGTTTCTTGGCCTATTCCTAGACAAGAGACTCAATTTCAGTGCCCACATACAACACATAACTAAGAAAGTCTCTAAAACAGTTGGTATACTCTCCAAAATCAGATATTATGTACCTAACTCTGCTCTCATTTCTCTATATTATGCACTAATCTATCCCTATCTCAACAATGGTATCTGTGCATGGGGTTCAACCACTGCAAACCACCTCAAGTCCATCATCACCCAGCAAAAATCTGCTATCAGAATAATATCAAATTCTGCTTTCAGACAACACACAGCCCCCTTGTTTAACTCCCTAAACATGCTAAACATAATCTCACTCCATAAATTCTCTTGTGTCAACTACATTTACAAAACCCTGTTCTTAAATGCAAATCCTGCTCTGAAACTCTTCCTGGACAGATGTAATAGGGCCCATTATCACCACACAAGAAATAAATATCTCTTTGATATCCCCAGAGTTAAACTTAATCTGTGTAAACAGTCTATGCAAATAAAGGTACCCAGTTTATGGAACTCACTCCCTACTGAATTGAAAAGCTGTCCAACTTTTACATCATTCAAAATCAATACTAAAAGGTATCTAATTTCATCTTCATAGTTTTTCACTTTTTGCCTTAAAATTGCACTGTATCTATTGCTACCCAATCTCCCAACCTTTATGTTCCCAATTTGAACATCTTTACCATTGTGATCATTGCTGTCTTCTTATATGTGCTGCCAATCTGCTGTATGGTGTTTATAAATCTTGTTTATCTGTATCTTTTGCTACCCAGTCTCCCAATCTTTATGTACCCAATCTGAACATCTTTACCATTGTGATCATTGCTGTCAATCTGCTGTATGGTGTCTATTAATCTTGTTTAAATTACTAATCAAGCTGTCAATGTAATCAATCAGAGCTTTAATATAACAATGTGCTTTAATATACTTACTAAGCTCTCTCATCTCATTTTTCTCTTGCAATGTATCTTTGTCATTTATCAATTCTGATAGAAATTACCTACTTAAAATTATCTGTTAGATTAAGGACCTGCCCGAAACGCTGCGCGTACTAGTGGCTTTACAAGAGTGTAAATACTGTACTCTCCAATGTATTCTGACAAACCCAATGTACCTTCTTGTATATATATAAATAAATAAATAAAATAAATAAATTTAACTTCCAAACATGTTTTTTAATAAATGTTAAATGTTTTCTGACTAGTTATGTTAGATTTTATTAAAAATATGTATTCTACTTGTTAACATTATAATTTAAATTTGTGATAATTTGTGCAGAGAAGTGCGACAATTGGATATGCCAACAAACACTTTCCAAACAACGATATATCTTGGATAAGTCGCTTCACAACATTGACGCTTGGACCGTCGACTTCCTTTGATGCTACTTATTTCATAATGAAATTACATTAGTTTGGAGTAAATATATGTTTTCTCATGTTCTGCATTCAGCACCCACATTATAGTGAGTATATATACCATATTACTTCATTACCTAAATAATGCTAGGAGGGTTTGAGTAGCTTTGGGTCTTTAGTGGACAGAATCCCCAAAAGATGGGGCGAGAGTCGCCCCATCTCTCTCGCCCGAGCAAGAGTCGAAACTTAATTTAAAATTTATATATCTTTGTTCTCGAACATGATATATTTCATTTGGTGCAATCATAATAATGTTCATATCTCGGTCTTTCTGGAGGCATATAAGATTTTAGGCTTTATTAGCGTATATTTGTTAATTATACAATATATCGGCAAGTGCATAGGCGTCTGCACTCCATGCCCGACAAGCTACTGAGCGCTACTATAAAAACATATGTATCTTCACTTGAGCTATAAATGTCTATTGTAATGTATTGAAAATGAAGCTCTTATTTCTAACTTGCTTAAGACATATAAAACATTTGTGTTTATTAATGAATTTACGTGAAATAAACATTGATATGAGAGAGAGTTGCTCTGTCGTTCAGTCTGTACGGGGTGGGAGCTCCGTAATTTTTTAAAATACATGTATCTTCATTAGAACTTTAAATATGTCTATGGTAAAGTGTTTAATGTGAAGCTTATATGTCTGCCTTTCTTGAGACATATAAAAACACATATGTTTATTAACGAATTCACGTAAAATAAACATTGTTCTGCGAGAGAGTTGCTCGGTCGATCGATCTGTCTGGGGTCGGAGCTCGGCTATTATAAAAGTACGCGTATCTTCGCTTTAAATTCAAATATACCCATGGTAAGGTATTTAGAATGAAGCTTATATTTCTATCTTTCTTGTGACATATAAAATTCTTACGTTTATTAAGGAATCTGCGTGAAATAGGCATGGTTCTGAGATGAATGCTGCGGTTTTCGAGCTCGACGCGCGACAATGGACGCCAAACACATCCAGTGGGTGTTATTGGACCCCATACCCATTCTATGGATGGTTGGAGCCCCATACTCATTCTATGGGTGGTTGGAGCCCCATACCCATCCTGTGGGTTGAGTGGACGCCATACTCATCCTGTGGGTGGTATTGGACCCCATACCCTTCCTTGGGTGGATGTGGTCCCCATACTCATCCTGTGGGTGGATGTGACCCTCATACCCATCCTGTGGGTGGTATTGGACCCCTTACCCACCTAACAGGTGGTAGTGGACAATATACCCATCCTAGCTATAGTTGGTATAGTAGACACAATAATATCCTGTTTGCAGTAGTTTACCCCATAGACATTCCAACGTAACATCGTTTTCTGTTAGCGTTCCTACAAAACATCCTTTAAGATTTGTAAAGCACAAACTATGGTATATAATATTGATTGACGAAGGACTGTTATTCTATGTAATAATTTTTAGTGCTTATTATAATTTACTAAGAACAACTAATATTTCTCAAAACAAAACTACGAGCCTTCAATAGGAAGTAGCTGATCTGTAATATTCTAAGAGCATGGACAATAGTAGGTAAATTTCACAACCCATGTGGGATCTGAAAACTACAATTTTCCTTATAATTGAACCAATCACGACTATTCTGCTATCTTGGTTGACGGATGGATACTGTGAGACGTAAATTGGTACGTGAGGAAGAGTTTGGGCCTTAGAAAAAAAGTAATTGGGAATATATCACATATTTACTAATTCATATTCAACATATTGACTTTAAGCATTAAGTCATATATGTGCTGTCTTGTGTGAGAACGGGTTGGAGAGAGACATTGTGTCACCACGTGATCACAGCAAGCAGCAGCGAGACTTGCCAACGTTATATCATGATCATCATGAACATCTTCATATTGAGATTAATGAGACCGGGTTATCAGTGAAGTACTGTACATTGATTCCCCACTGCTACCATTAATTTCTCAGAGTGAGATAACTTTATTTTCGGAGCGATTTGTGGCCTTGGTGAATTTCTCGCCAAGCCAAGCCACCCTATCACGTGAGCCCACCCTGTGTGTGTGAGCTAACCCTACCACCCTGTGTGTAGCTGCCATCACCGCTACCCCAGCTTGCTCGTCGCGCCACGCTCGGCCACGGAACACCTGTTGATCCAGTTGCACCTGCCACCCTGTGTCGACTGTGTTACTCGCATGTCATCCACGTGCAGTAATTGCTGGAGTATTATATCTGAGCATCTACAGTCCAACATTGTGTGATGCAAGGTGTGAGTGACAGGCTAGCCCTAAAGTGACCACAAACATTTTTCTTGTTCTTAAAGTTGTTTTCTCTTGTGTTGATCTTGGATCAGCCATCCGAGCCGCATGTTATCACCCGGTACAGGTGAGAGGTAGATTGGTCGAAGAAGCAACGGGATAAGTGTCAGTACAGCAGTCTGCGTGATACTGTATCCGTTCACTGTCATTGGTGTAAGTGTTACACACACTCCACATTTAATATATCTTATATTTTTGTGCATTTGAGTTGTACGGTGTTGGTATTGATATTATATTATTACAGTATATCATTATTTCATTATTGAGTATTTCAGTATCTGTGTGATACAGTGCATTTTATATTCTTTCCAGATACCAGTGGATGAAGTCACTGAGTGTTGTGTGTATTAACACCTGTGAATTATTTTTGCAGTTATTGATTATTGTGTTGTGTGTACATTATAGTGTTGTACTGTACTTGTGTGTTACCGTCAAGTGTTGTACGTGATTATTTATTATTGCAGTCCAGGTGACAAATGTTAACATAATTAAAAATGATTTGTTGCAGTCCAAGTGACAAGTGTTAACATAAATTACATTATTATTATTAGTAATGGCAATGTCTTCTCACAGATATAATAACATAGGATAAAAAACCCACACTTGTTTATGTGTGAAATTTATGTAAGGAATTTACACCAAGTCTTTTGCAGTCTGAGTGTGTGGTTAGGTCTTGTCAAGTCTGAGTGGTGGTTAGGTCTTGTCAAGGTCTGAGTGTGTGGTTAGGTCTTGTCAAGGTCTGAGTGTGTGGTTTAGGTCTTGTCAAGGTCTGAGTGTGTGGTTAGGTCTTGTCAAGGTCTGAGTGTGTGGTTAGGTCTTGTCAAGGTCTGAGTGTGTGGTTAGGTCTTGTCAAGGTCTGAGTGTGTGGTTAGGTCTTGTCAAGGTCTGAGTGTGTGGTTAGGTCTTGTCAAGGTCTGAGTGTGTGGTTAGGTCTTGTCAAGGTCTGAGTGTGTGGTTAGGTCTTGTCAAGGTCTGAGTGTGTGGTTAGGTCTTGTCAAGGTCTGAGTGTGTGGTTAGGTCTTGTCAAGGTCTAAGTGTGTGGTTAGGTCTTCCACACACTCAGTGTGTGGAAGACCCTCCCCAGAGCTAACTACCCACAGAGGAAAAGATAGGGACTACCCGGGAGGTGGTTGCTGCTCACTCCACAACCAGAAGTCGAGACACTGACTGCATCCGCCGACCCAAAGCGACACAGGCCCAACCGGGCCCCAGGAACGTTAACAAGATAACGAACAGCCAGGACCCTGTTCAACCACCAAAATCCCCACGCCCGAATGCCACCCCAAGACATATTCCCAAAGACGCAGCAAGAGCCGCGAACTTGCGAACGTCTTGGGGCATGGGGATAGACCGCAGGCTGGCTAGCCTTAATAACTCTGCGGACGACCTGGGAGACCTCGCACCTGCAAACAGGAAAGAAGGGAAACTGGATCAACCCAAAGCGCGTCCACGGACACAGAAGCCGTGGCACGCAAATAACGGCAGAGAGACGCAACCGGACACAAAACATGATGCACCCCCGGCTAACAAACCAAGCACAACAAACTCAAGGACCCCTCCGGAAAGCAGCAGTCTCGCTCTTCCCCAGAAAAGAAGGAGAAGGCTGTAGACGAACAAACCGACCACTCCAACCAAAGGAGCAGAAACACCAGCGCCGGAGGAGAGCATGAATCTCTCCAATCCCGACCCCCAGAGGCTAATGCCAATAGGAAAAGAGCCTTCAAAAAACAATCTGGAACTGAAGGGACCCAACAAACTGAGAAGAAAGAGAGCACTCTGTCCAAAGACCAGGACGGCTCAGGCGGCGCATGATCAGGCCAGAGGTGAAACAATGCCCGAGACAGCTTCCGAAACGGTGCAGACGTAACATCAATACCGAAAGCAAGCTGAGCAGCTCCGCCAGTGCCGCTCAATACGAGGCGACAGTGTTAGGCATAAGATGATGGTCCTGGAACAACCAAGAGAGAAAGGACAACACCACACTAACAAAGTGAAGAACAACGACGAAGACGTAAGAAGAACCGGAAGGAAACCTCATACTGCCGCTGAGAAGAAGCTCGCTGTAGGACCCTAACAAAGAATCCACCTGACCACCAGAGAGATGATGATAGACTCGAGTAAAAAAAAACATACGCGAAGAATCGAGAAGATCGAGCCATCCACGTGACGTACCGGTCGATCTGCTGGAAGAGGCGGAGCCGCTGGAAAACCGTGTTTTGACACCGGACAAGCAGCGCCTGAAACCA